>NW_020955736.1:1154443-1156868 GCF_003031625.1 Empidonax traillii | reverse complement strand
GGAAAACAAATTTAAAAAATCACTGCCTGGCAGGTTTACAGTATCAAGGAGAGCAGGGATAGTCAGATTCACAGAATTGTTTAGGTTAGAAAAGACCTTTGAGATTATTGAGTCAGCAGGTTTGAACTGGATGATCTTTAAGATCTCTTCCAACCCAAGCCATTCTGTGATTCTACAAGTCCAACTAGTTCAGCTTCAAATTTCCCCCACTCCTGGTTAGCTCTGAAGGTAACAGTGCTCACTGAGACCTGGGGTATCAAAAATCAAACCCCTGCTCTTCCAACAAAGTATTTTGGAACATCCTCAAAGTGCTTTTCATGCACCATACACAGGTGATTGAATATTCATTGGCCAAGGAATAAGGAAGGCAGTGAAGGAGTGATTTTAGCTCAGACCTTTCTCCCAAGATCAGGTGCCTCACTGAACTACAGGTGATGTGATATCTCCTGTTGAATTTTTTCAGGTTCTACAAAATATACCAAAGCTAGAGATTCGATTACTTTTGGCAGAAGAAAAACGTGAATATGAACTTTTCCACAATTAAGGAGTATTCATGCCATGGGGCTGAGGGTGTATGAGAAGATTCCCTCCAGGGGTTTCTGTGGGTCCACTGCTTGGATGTGTCCCTGCAAGCCAGCAGCTGGCAGGTCATGCCTGGGTTTAAGGCATGGGATAACCCTGAACCGTGACAAGTTGAGCAGAGAAGTGCAGGTGCCATTGACATCTGAGAGTCATTACACCAAGGTTTGAGAACACCACATGCTTGTTCCAAGCACCCTGTGCCAATCACACTCCCCAAATCCCTCAGACCCTGGGATGGAAGGAGAAGGCCACAAGCTTGGCTTATGTCAGTGATCCACTAGGAGGAGCAGGAGGGCAGTGTGTGACCACACGGATTTCTGGAATGGCTTTTGGCCAGTTTATTATCTAAGGGAGGGAGAGCAGTGAAGGAAGGGATGAACTGATTCACTCAAGTGCTTGTTGCCACTACTTTATCTGCACTGGCCTCTGGTTCCTACAGCTCTGGGGTCCTGAGCTCCTCTTAGGTCTTACTGCAAAGCAAATAATAAGTAGTCCAACTCAAATCCTTGAAAGGAAGGTGGGTATTTTTCAGAGTCTAGGATTACTCAAATGAACTTTTCTGTCTCTGCTGCTGCACAGGGAAACAGTATTCCTGATCCTGAAACAGGCCTGGAGAACCCAGATACCCGAGGGAATGGTATGAAGATGTGTCAGGGGAGGTTTAGGCTGGATATAAGGAAAAGGCTCTTAAACCAGAGGGTGTTTGGGCACTGGAACAGGCTCCCCAGGGAAGTGGTCACAGCACCAAGCCTGACAGTACAAGAAACATTTGGACATTGCTCTCAGGCACATGGTGTGACTCTTGGGGTGCCCTGTGCAGGGCTAGGAGTTGGACTTTGATGATATTTGTGAGTCCCTCTCAACTCCAGATATTCTATGATTCTCTGTCTGAAGAGAAGGGAATGCTTGCATTGCTTTCTCTGTAGGGCTGGAAAGCATTGTCTCTTCCATCCTTCTCTGGAAAAGCATGGTTGCTTCATTCCTCGACGGATTGTTTCTAATGTTACATTCCTCCCCTTTCTCTATTTAAGCTTAAGAAGTTATTCCTGTTAAAATTGTTCCTATACCAGTATTTGAGCAGGTTCCTCCTCTTGGGTCCTGAAATGGGAAGTCAGGAAGAATCTACACCCTGACCTCATTCACTCATGTGCTTGAGCAGCCTGATCACACTCCTCATGTCATGGGCCTTCACAGCACTGCACAAAAAGCAGGGAATGAATTGTACTGGGGGGCTCTTTTAGGGTTTAACTGCTCTGGCACTGTAACTGTAATTATTGGAGGGCAGTTTTCTTTCTCTCAGCATAGGGGTAGCCAGTGAATGTAAAGTTTTGTAGCTGGAAGTGTGAAGTTATAAAAATGTAACAGTGCAGTTCAGTACCTTGTTCAGTAAGGGTCAGAATCTGGGTCATGGATATCATCAAAAACAGCAGCGTGGACTTTTGTGGAGTAGCTGAATCAAGGTCACTCCATAAAATGCTGCCACCAAAACATTTTAGAGGCCACTGTTGTCTGTTTGTGGAGCTGCCCATGATAGAAGGACAGGGCTTATGTGGCACATTGGCACCCACTGATGGGACTTCACCTCTCCCCTCCAAACTGTGATTTCTGCTTGGCCTTGTCACCCCTGCATGGACATTGCTGTGCTCACACACCCTTCAGCCAGCCCCAAGTCCCAGAATCATTGCTTTGTACCTGTGTAACACCTTCTTCAAATCCTTTGATGACTTCTTGCCTGCCAATCTTGAACCTGAAAGGCTTGTTTCTGTCTCTGGAGGAATCAAACTTCTTTCCATTTTGTAGCATTCCTGCCAAAACAAGACACACAGTTTCAACCTGAGCTACA
>NW_020955736.1:1068831-1154203 GCF_003031625.1 Empidonax traillii | reverse complement strand
CCCAAGTCCCAGAATCATTGCTTTGTACCTGTGTAACACCTTCTTCAAATCCTTTGATGACTTCTTGCCTGCCAATCTTGAACCTGAAAGGCTTGTTTCTGTCTCTGGAGGAATCAAACTTCTTTCCATTTTGTAGCATTCCTGCCAAAACAAGACACACAGTTTCAACCTGAGCTACAACTAATCTGAGATAATTTACGTGGTGGAGGAGAGGGAAGGAGTGAAAAATTAATGCCTTGGTCACATCAGGTGCTCATTTCCATTTTCACTTTCAAGCCTCATCTGAAACAGATAAGGCAGGAGGGTCAATTGCAGTGGTACCAAATTGTTACATTTTCCTTCCTGTAATTTAGGCTCTAAAATAGAAATATATTATTTTTATTATTCTCAATGCAAGAGGTTGTAACGCATATTGTACCAAATGCTGCACAGATATGCAGAAGAGCTGTTGGTCACACAGTGGAGCTCCCTGTTTAAGTGGATAAAACCAGGCAAGGAACAAGTGGTGAGCAGCAGGAGAGAGAATCCCAATGCAGGTGACTGATACAGGCCTGCCCCTAAACACCAAAAGGCTCCCTGAAACAAACCTACAGACAAAGAACCCAAATGTAACATAGTTTACTTTTTTACTTAGTTTACTTTTTGTTAAATGCTTACCATTTATTTTGAGGTTTCTTTTAACAGCCTGAGTAACTGAAGGGGACAGTCCTTGCAAGTTACCTTGTGGAGTAACCTGGGGCTGCTGTCCCACGGCTCAGCACAACCACCAGGAGCTTCCCCCCCGCTTCAAAAGGTAGGGATGTAAACTCAGGTTTGAGAACTCTTGAGCCAAATTGCTGCCAATTAAATATCTGCAAATACTGAGCAGCTCCTTTGACTTGGTCCTGCAGATTTATACCAGAACAACTTGGAGGAATATTTGGTACCTTGGACTATTTACCTTCCCTGCTGATTTACTCAGGAGCACCAGAATAACGTGTGTTACACAAATGGGGCCGTTCCACACCAGGTGTGTAAACCCCCCCCACAACATGACAACTGCACATGCTCCTCCTCATGCTGAAAGAACAGAAGAGACTCTGCAGACACAAATACGAAAATGGCAAAGACATTTATATGGATGTTCTGCTACCCTCATTCTTTATATTTTCATTCAGCCCCAAGAGACGGTCATGGAACACGTTATTTGTTCCTCTGGATGGGCACAATTCTGATTCAACCCATGGGTTTGGACACATGCCCAGATTCTCCAACAAATGCATAAACCATCACAGAGCACTACATGATTGGCTATTCTCATTCCCTTTTCAAACAGTGGATAATTATGGCAGCTTTCAACTTAAAAGTACCTGGTAATTGCTTTTTCAAAGTGTTATGCTCTGGATATTGAAAGGTTGGGCTGATATTTATGCAACGGAATAAATCCTCTTTCTGTAGTGTTGTAGTGCCAGTGCTCTGGGCATACTCATGACTCCCCTGTGCAAGGGGCTGGACAAAGATAAATTCATTAATCTGACAAAGTCTCTGGTTGAAAAGAACATTACTCAGTCCAGCTTTGACAGAAAATGCTGAGAAACAGTGTCTTTAAGATCCAATATGAAAAATACAGTCTTACTAGTTTCTTTCCATTAAAGTAGTTATATTAATAGATCAGGTTGATGCACAAGTTTTATTTTTCAGTGAAAATCATCAGTTATTGTACAAACAACAAAAAAAGGCACATTTTGCTTGCTTAAGAGGTCTGTGCTATGAATCAAAGGTAAACATGAAGAAAAACAAAGACTTAAAAGGTAGAATTCCTTTTATCAACCCTTAGGCTTCTAAGATGTAGTCAGCTACTTCTGAACTAATTACTATGCTTACCTGTGTAATCAAGTGAGATAAACATGCACTCTCAGGGGGCAATTCATCTAACCAAATCTAGGGATTTACATAAGAACATTATAAATCACACTCTAGCACTGCCTATTTGTTTGCAATGCATAAAGGGAAATCCAAACAACTACCTCAGACATAGATGTCCCCAAATTCACTAGTAGTTACATCAGTGGTAATGGCACTCTAGACTTGCAGTCATGAGCACACAGTATTTGATCATTCCAGTGAGGTTCACTGTCTAGATATTTTATAGCAGTATTAAAAACAAATGCCATATTAAGGCAAATTAGCCTTTGGCCAAGTCCAGCATTGGTCAAAGCTGGTCCTTCAGAGACACCTAGGTGTGTGTATAAGGCTTTGGGAAGAAAATTATGGAAAAACCTGCCCGTAAGGAATGTTCCATAACCATCACCGTTAGTGCTTGTCATAGCCCTGAAGTCTTTCACAGTAAAATAATGAAGCATTGCATGTGTGCTTTGATGCAAGGGCATAGGATTACAGAATCACAGAATCAGTTAGGTTGGAGAAGACCTCTGAGGCCATTGATTCCAACCACTGACCAAACTGGCTGTCTGGGAGAAGAGGCTGACCCCCACTTGGCTACAACCTCCTTTCAGGTGGTTGTAGGGAGTGAGAAGGTCCCCCCTGAGCCTCCTCTTCTCCAGGCTGAGCCCCCCCAGCTCCCTCAGCTGCTCCCCACAGGACTTATCCTCCAGACCCTTCCCCAACTCCGTTGCTCTTCTCTGGACTCGCTCCAGCCCCTCAATGTCCTTCCTGAATTGAGGGGCCCAGAACTGGACACAGCACTCGAGGTGTGGCCTCACCAGTGCCCAGTACAGGGGGAAACACCCATATTATGGAATCTATCAGCTTAGTGATATCCCCAAACACCTCCACACAGGCTGGAAAGCCACACCACCTCCTGCACAAAGCTTTGCAGCTACAGACTAATGTGGATTCATTTGTAATATGGAAATCCAGCCTGCATATGGGGGAGGGCAGGCAGGGAGAAGCAGCTCTGGGGGAACTCTCAGGAATATCATATAATCCTTTTTGAAGTATTTGATCTTAAATTTAAATGACAGTCCTTCCTCACAGCAATTTTATTTTTAAACATATCATAAAACCTTATGATTCTATGAAATGGAAGGAGACTATTGCAGAATCCCAGTATTTAATAGTTTTAATATTAAAACTTGGTACTGTCATTGCAGTTTGCACATTTAAAGCAGTATGCAAACATTAATTACTCTTCACATTAGCCCAAGGAGGTAAAGAAGATATTTATTATAAAATAGCCTCAGTCTGGAAGTTCAGATTCAGATGCAAAGTTCCACAACACTTTAGTATGCATTCACCTCATTTTGTAACTAAATCCTATTAAAACACTTAGCTTAAAGCTCTGATGGTTTACTAAACACCCCACATCACACCAGTGGCAGAATCAGAATTAACTCTTCAGAGATTCTGACAACAGCTCCTGGACAATGTTTCCCATTTAAAATAACATTTCCATCTGCCCACGAGCTTACTAGTCTGATATCTCATATAAAAACTTACTCATTTCACTATCAAAAGCCTACAGAAGATGTGCTAGGCCTTGTAGAAGAAAACAGGCTTTTCTATATTTACAGCAGCATCCTATTTTCAGCAACAGCCGAAGATCCATGAATTCAGAAATGTAACCTCCTCTGTCATCACCTCACTGCTTTTGGAGGACAACTCGGGATTCAAAGACTCAGATGTGTCTGCATCTGCTGAAGCTCTGGCAGGAGGGTCAGTTTTTATATGAGTGCCCTTTAAATGCACATCTAGACTAGAAATGAGTCAGAGTCCCCATGTGCCCCGGAGAAGTTCCGATACAGATTTAGATCTGAACTTTAGATCTTTTTTATCTTGATTTCTGAGAGTTAGAGTCCACTACTCAGGCTCCTGGGAGCTAAAACAGCACAGTGCTTTATTTTCTTTCTTGCTAATGCATCAATTGATTTTTTTTTTTTTTTTGGTGGAAAAAATTGATTTAGTTAATATTCTTCAAGAAGGACGGATGCCCATCTTCAGCCTGTGTCTTTATCTATCTAACAGCAAGGAGAAAAAACTCCACAATCTGGCACTCAATAAAGACATTGTTTTGCAAAGTCAGAACAATCAATAAGACTTTTGATGGAGCAAGGACATCTAGAAGCCTATATGGTTACCTGTTCCCTTACATTTGATTCTGAAAGGTAACCATCATTGTATTAAAATCATTAATTGTACAAACTTGATTATGGGAATATGGTGTGGATTTGAAAACATTCTCATCTACAAGATGTCCTCATTGATAACTAGGTTTTAAAAATTAAGCATCTGTAGAAAAGGAGGTGTTTCAAATCAGGGGTCCTGCTGAATCCCTGAGGTTCAGCTCACTGAAGCTGCAGATCAAAGAGCAGATGAATCATTTTGTTAAAGGACATGACCAGGGATCCATCCAAACTGCCTAAGCTATAATGCCATTTGGGCTAAAACAGCAGTGAAAACAGAACTTCAGTCCAGGTTTAACACAAGTTATTACTTCTTAATAAAACACAGGTGTGTCTGCAGGTGTGTCTGCACTACCTTTTAACATGAATTAACTGAGGTCAGTTGACCTCAGCTAAGATCCCATTACTGAAGTCTGTTTCCTAAGGGGAGAGGGCTCATGACGCTGTCTGCACTTGCCTAATAACTTCTGAATCTTTGAGCCCATTTCAAGCCTGTTTGGCAGAGCGGTGGGGATCATACCAACACAAAGATCCTGTGCACGTAATAAAAAAAATCTGCATAGGAGGAAGAGCCTGTAAGTGCTTCTACCACGAGAAAGGTTCAATCTTTATTATCAGAGAAACTATTACTGAAGAGAGGTCAGGAATGGAAAGACCGGACCACAGTCTGTTTCTTTCTACTTCCTTTTCTTCCTTCATCTGAGAATGATTCAGCTGGGAATATTATCAACTACAGAACACAAATCCACAGAGCCAGCCCAGCTACTACACACCTAACACACCAACTGCAAAACCCTGCCCCAAACCATGGCCAAACTATTATCTATACAAAAGGTGGATGGAGAGAGAACACTGAAGGCCATCCACAGACAGTCTGTCAAGCTTATGTGCCTGAACCTGGAAAATCCATGTGTAAATTTCCCTCCTAATGTTATCTATCTCCAAGGCAGAAACTGTGCCTCTTACCTGTCATGTAGGCTACTTCTATGGTTAATGGAGAAAGAAAGGTATCTCCAAGATTGATTAATCCCACCTAGATTTAGATGTTAGGGCTGAAATAACCTCCTGGAACTGTTTATCATTCTCAGTCAACTACCTTACAGAAGTTAAAAAAGTTAAAAACATTCACTCCAAACACTAGACTGCCAGGTTTTTATAGGGCCCTAGTGAGGAGGTATTAACTCAGGCATCCATCCCTAAATGAAGAAGACCAAACTGCATCCCAGACTTCACTGACTCCAGTGTTTACTGAATTATTTGTCTTTGCAGCACTGACAAATTCTGGGAACCAGGAGATGGAGTTCCTAATCCAGACAAATCCCTTGATTTCACTATCCCTTCACAAATCCCTTGATTTGAACACTATCCTGTACAATGGGATTGACTTCTCTTGCAAGTATTGAGGGGATAAATTGAATTGAATTGAACTGAACAGGTGACTTTCAAAAAACAGCATCTTTCATCTGCAAAATATTCCATTCCCTTATTTTTTCTAACAGTGGTTACCTATGGAACATCAGGACAATACGTGCACTTGAAGACAGATATTTTCTGAGCACTTTTTGGCAGCAGAAAGAGGGGCAGATATTCAGAAGGTGTTTCTAGGACAATATCCTGTTTCATTTTATGTAGACCAGAGGCTCTTCATGACAAGGATTATATTCTGATGCCCTTTAATGCGATCACCTTGTAATAAATCTGTGCTCTTATGAACTTGTCATTTAGTTTGGTTCCTAGGACTCTCCAAGGCAGCATTTGCTGCAGTTAATGTTGCTGTGGGTTAAGAATTTTTGATCTCAAGTGTTTATTTTTTCTCATATGTCAAGATATGTTGATATTCTTTCAGGAGAATATCACAAAGGCTGGAAATTCTGATCTTCCCCCTGTTTTCAGCCTGCAACTATTACTAATAAATGCTTTCAGTCTGGAAAATTTATTATTTGGAAGTTTTTTGTAACTGCACAAAAGCCCTTGTGTCAACACTGATGCCTTTCCCTATGTATAAAGGAAGGCAAAGTTCAGCCCAGCAGAGGAGTGGCACAGGAATGGTGGGAGAAACACACAAACACATCCACAGTCACAAATCACATCCCCATCAGAACTCCACTGACTTCAGTGGTGTTACTTGCATTTTACACTAAAATAGATCAGTTCTCTTCAGGACTCAGTTCTGACACACCGTGGCTAAGCAGGACAACCCCTCTGCATTCAGGGGTGTTCCCACCCAGATTGTGGCTGGATCTCAAGCTACCACACCTGGAAAACTGGTAGTTTCCCATCAGGAACAAAAACAGTCTCAGTGTGAAGCAGAGAGATCTGGACAACACTTTTTTAGGCAAATACAGTTGGTGCCATGTGTTTCTGCTTCCCAGGGAAATGCCGAGAGGACTTAACATGCCTCTTACATCTGAATTATTATCTCAGAAAGTTCAATTCACCGTTTTACACCTTTTTGTCGTAACAACAGCTCCCAGTAGCCTTTAGTTGCACCCAGCCATGAGCCTCCTCCCAAACCACCATGCAGCAAGTACCGCATACCTCTGATTTCCTTCATTTGATTTCCAAAGCAAACTCTTCTGGAAAAATTTATCATCTCGTCAATTTTGCTGGTAACTATGGTAGTGGAAATAAAGAGTGTTGAGTATGAGCTGGAGGATGCCTTTATTTTCCTACACTATGTTGGAATAGGGGCACCTTACTGTGTCCTGTGCAGGGACTTTGGTAACTGAACTAAGAAGGGAAGCTTGGCTTTTCACAGGAAAAGTTCAGCAACAGAGATTTAGTACCACTGCAACACTCAGTTTTATCCTGCTAACAATTTCTCTGCTTAATATAAACAAAACGTTATGTGGAAAAAAGGATTTACTGTCTTAGGCTGTATTTTCCTGACAATTTTCAGCCAGCCACTTAAGAAAAAGTCATTAATACTTTAAGGGAATTTTCAGTCTAGAGGGACAATAGTTGAGGAAAAGCGGGAAGGGGGATGTACACATCTCTGCAGCATACCAGCTCTTTACCACAATTTTTTTTATTGTGTTCAAAAAGGCAACAGCGAGGATTTGAATGCCATTTGTTGCCATGACAAACTGACTCAAAGTGAAGAAACGAGAAATGGATAGTGGTGGTGGTCACTTCCCAGTTCTTGCTGCCGCAGCACACTCCAGTAACACTTGATCTTTTGGACACAGGCAGCCTTGCTGCTTCATTTTCTTCATGTATTAGATACTCATATATCTTTAATGTGGAGTAAGAGCAGCACAATCAATTATTTACTATGCAGCTGACAGCATGCAATGAAGACACAACAGACAACTCTTCAATAATGCATCACCGTGTGCCATGAATCAGTGTTGCGTACAACTACAAGACAATATGAAAGAGCCTTGCACTTAGCTCGACTTCACAGCCAGGAAAATTACCTACAATTGTCTACTTCACTCTGCTGAAAGGAATTATTCTGTCCTAGCAGCTTTAGGGATTTGCATATTTTTTAAGCGAAGCAAAAGCAGATTCACCTCCAAGGCAGATATAAGGCTCACTAAGCATATTCTACCTGAGTTGTAAGGAGACCGAAACAATTCCTCTGGTATCCCATTGCCTTAAGAAAGTCGTTTTATTTTAAGAGTTTGATTCTGTTACTGTTACAAAGTTCAGCTGTAAAATATACACACACTGCAGCATAAGGCAAATTTCATTTGAATCAGCTTGGCAGAATCAGGTCAGTCTGGGGATGCTAATGAGTGGGACGATAGATGTCTAAAGCAACATTTTAGGGAGAATATATTACAACCAAAATGCTTCGCATCTCTTGCGTCTCTACCCTTAAACACCACATCCTGCAACACAGGGGTTGGAGGGAGAGGGAACGTTCCCCACCTGGGCAGATCTTTCTGTCCCTGCCCTCTGGTCCCAGCCAAGAAGCACAAAGAGCAGTTCCAAGCACGGCTGTAATACAGAGAAGACATTTTGCAAGATTTCCCACCAAAACACAAGCAGCAGAGCTTGGCCAAAGAATTTTGGGCACCTCGTGCACCAAGACAACAGGACAATACAATTAATCTCTCTTTTTTTCTTTCCCATCTTGGTTTCATTCTCAGTCACTTGCATTCCATTTCCCCTCACCCTTTTTTTTTTTCCCAAGGTTTCCTATGCAGTGGTGGTATGGATTTGATGGTTTAGCCTGCAGCACACACAACTGTGCAGGTGATCTCATGCTGGGAAGTTACACACTTCAGCAATGGGTTACACCTCACTGCAACAGGTGTAAATGTGACAGGCACTTGTCTATCACTGCACAGCACAAGAAGGACCCAAGGTAGGACTCCAAAGCTTCTCAATACAGATCTGGGTACAGGGAGCATGGAAAAACACCACAGAAGGCAGGAAAGGATTTTCAGACATTTCTTGGGAAAGCTCTGAGCATGACTCTGAGATCATATGAGAGAGGGGATTTGGGAGAAAAGAACCAGCTTCTTAATTCCTGCTCTGCTCAGGGAAAGAGCATATTGAATGATCTGCCAGAAGAAACACCTTCTCAACACAACATGACAACACTGCATCAGCAGTCAGGTGTGCTTTCGTGATGAGCTGTTCCCAGATTGGGTGTTCTTTGATTTTCAACTGTCTAGACTTGCAGGATGTGCTTTTATTCCCTTCTGATTAAAATTTGTGCTAAAAATCTTAATTTATCCGTGCAACACTTCCGATTCCCTTCCCTTGAGGAAGCAATAGCCTAATGACAAATCTTTCCATCTCTAGTAGGGCACTGGATTAAGAGGCTACACAGAGAACCATAGACTGGTTTGGGTTGGAAGGAACCCTAAAGATCATCTTGTTCCAACACCCCTGCAATGAGCAGGGACACCTTCCACTAGACCAGGTTGCTCAGGGCCCCATCCAGTCTGGCCTTGAACTCTTCCAGGGCTGGGCCATCTTCAACTTCTCTGGGCATACCCAAAACCAATAAATTTGAGCATGAGAAAGTATACTATTCATATGTTACCACTTGACACCAAGATGTTAAAATGGTATGTTGGTCTTTAGGGTATTCAGAGCTGAAAAATGACATTTCTCCCCCCATCCCTGGTGAATGAATGCTTCCCAGAGGAGTGTTTTACTGAGACTCATCTTGACAAACACAGCAATCGTCTAACACCATGCAAAGGACTTAGAAGTTACTCCCTTCTTAAATAAGATGGAGAAAAGGAAAAAACATTTTTGGAAAAAGAGACAGAGACATACAGGATGCAACCAGAGAAGTAAACAGTTCATAAAAAAGGGTGTTGATGGAGGAATGTAAAAAGGCACAGTCAATATGCCAAGATTACATATATTCTAAGTAAGTCAGAGGCAGACACTGCTGTTCCATCATGATCTCACATGTACATTAAACATACATTACACAGAAGTCCAACGCTTTTTATCCAGGCTATCCAACTTTTTGATCTAGACTGGTCAGACATCCCTGTAATACGTCTTATTTTAGAGATGTGGTGTAACCTTCCTGGCTGGCATTATGCAACATCCCCTCCCTTCACAAGTGTTCGGAGAATTCCTGGGGAGTCAACTCCTCCTGCCTGCGATTCCATGCAGGAAAATGAGACATGACTTCACTGACACCAATTTGGGGCCACCAAGGGGCCTCACTCCAGCGTAACACACACAGTTTCCAGGGTAATCAGGTGAAAGACACTGCTATTTCACTCCAGGGATGAATCCCTTGCTGGATTGGAGAAGGACAGGTGCCTTGATGCTGCGCTGTCTCCATGGACATGGACAGACTGCAGACTTCTAGATAGCTAAAGACAGTTGATTTTAATTCCACCCATAATGACTTGATCACAGCCAAGATTAGTGAAAAATTGCAGTTTAGAACCAAGCTGGTTTTGATTTGTGCACCACACACCTTCCAGTGGATTATGCTGTCTGAGGTCCTTGAGACTCGGTGACCGCAGACCAACCCCGTCACTTGCTGTGCAGTAACACACACAACGACAGTGCTGCAGAAATAACAGAAGATAAAAGCCTTAAATGAACTCTGAGAAGGGTTCATTAACTAGTTGTGTATCGGGTAACTCTCATTACGTTGTCAGAAGCTCAGCCTACCATTAAGATCAGATAAACCCAGCGCTTTGCTGAGCAGTCTTTGCCGTTTGCTGCAACACTCCAGTGGAAGAATGTCTTGGTTGGATACCTTACTTTTCTAGGCTCTCTTTTTAAAATATATATGAGATACACTCATCAAAGGGACAAGTTTTTTCACAGATATGTAGTTTGTTCTTCCCACCCACAAGCAATGCACCTGCTTTCACCAATAAAAGAGTATTTTTGAGGTATTGTTTTCAATGTAAACAGCGTTTCATGTGCTCCAAGGCAGACCCTAGCAGTGTCATAAATATTACTCTGCCTGTAAACACCAAGAGTTTGTTCTGAAATAATGTTAGCTATAAAATTCTCCTTTTTTTTGCCACATTTGTTTCCTATTTTTGATCATCATTCCTGATGATGCAAATTCTGCCTGGTGTAAACTGGCACAGTTCCCCTGATATTAATGAAAGTACAAAAATGTATGTAGCAGTTTGAATCACAGTAATTTAAGTCTGAGTTGAATGAGGCACTCAGGACTATTCTCCAGAGCAGAATCCTGCAAGAATATGGAGTAATGTAAATTTGCGATAAGAGTAAAAAGCTGGATGTCAAAAAGAATAGGGTCTGTCACCAGAGAGCAGTTTAAGTATAACTCACCTTCATTTTATTCCCTGTGAAACAAGGAGAGTAGTTTCAACCAAGGTCAGCCAGTCAATAGCATATCCAGCAATAATATTAGGAATTAATATATTTTGCCTTAGATATCCTGAAAGGCTTCATTCAGTAAGCCCTTAAAGCACCTTCAGAGCCACAGTGGAAGGGAGCTATTAACAGCGCAGTTTGTTCTTATAAATAGGTCTTTTCCATCTCTAAATTTTGATCTCAGTGATCTTATAAAAGAACTATGGAAAAACTGGCAGCTGTTATCTTGACAGATGGGTCTGTGCTGGACATTAGACAGTTGTCTCTCTGAAAAACAATAGGAATTTCCCAGTGCCTGTATCTATTTTCATCTCCTCAACAGGCCACTCATGTCTTGGACTGGTGAAGAAGCAAGGAGAATGCAAAATAAACATTTTAAGGAAAACATCACAGAGAAAGGGGTGAGAATCAGAGCAGTACCACCTATTAGTGACTTTCCCCTTGAGTTTTACTGAAGTGACAGACAGAAAAAGTATCAGAAGTTTCTTATAGAGGCAACGGATACAAACAGGCACTTCCAGAAGGTGGGATAGAGAAAACCTCTGCGCTGAGTGAAGTGCAGCCTTTAGACAGCTAGCAGGACATGGTATGAGGATGCACATCAATTTTAAGCTCTATCTAAAATTTAGCAGCATCATCCACTTTGGATATAGAACTTTGAATCTGATTTTAAGGACAGACACAAACCTGAGAAAGATTCATCCTTTTTAAGGGGTGGTCAGTAGAGAGGGTGCTGCTGCCCACCCTTTCTATTATAAACACTTGCCAAGGCACCACAAACTCAACTTCACCTCAAGCCTGAATTTAAACTCATGTTCTTCACCTTCTCTGATGGAATTCTCACCACTTGGAATACCAAGCACTCAATGGGATCACCCTCTCTGCTCCCTCCCTGTATCTGTATGGTAGCTGGAAATGGAGAATGATGGAGTGAGGAGAAAACTAAGCAAGTAGTAACAAAGGGGGTCAGTGGGATGGAATAGAGACCTGGATCCCAATTCATAGACTCATAGAATCGTTTGGGTTGGAAGGGATCTTAAAGATCATTTTGTTCCAACCCCCTGCCATGGGCAGGGACACCTTCCACCAGAGCAGGTTGCTCAGAGCCCCATCCAGCCTGGCCTTAAATACTTCCAGGGATGGGGCACCCCCAACCTCTCTGGGGAATCAATCCTTGCCCTCAAGATTTGTTGGATCAGCTGTTCCTGATGTCATGCAGGGCTTGTCCCTGCACTGTTATCATTGACTTTGGTGGGAGTTTGAGGATGGGCTGCACAGACCATATTGCTTTTTCGGAAAGCAAAAGTATTTTCACACTCCAGACTGCTGCAAACAAAAGACATCGTAAATTAAGCCAATTTAGATACTACAAATAGAAACAGTAGTCGGTCCACAGACACAAACAAAAGAGATAAACACTGCCAAAAATATCTCAATGGCTCAACAGAGGGGAGAGCAACACAAGCTGAGCTTGGACCAAACAGGGAAGCATTACATAAACAAATGTATTGATACTCCCACAGCAAAAAGCCTGAAAATTTTGGACTCTATAATGAATTGTGCAATATTATCACATGTAAAATCAAAGACAGAGATTGTAAAATACATTGCATAACTCACAGGGATTGCTGTAGACCAGACAGTGCCCTATCCCAGGTCACACTGTCTTTTATCACCCCAGTACATGCAACTGAAAATACAGCATCCTATAGGAGCAATTTACTATATGAACTCAGTAAAAATCTGTTCCTAACACTCAAATGGCAAAAACATACAAACCACAGTAACAAAGTGTTTTTTTCTGTATTAAAAACAAGGCATGTCCTCTTCAGTTTCAAAACTCCAGAGAAAAAACAGTTCAGGGTTGAATAGAGTAAAATATTTTGCTTTAGAAAATAATAAAAAAGCCTTATGTTCATCTGAAATGTTTCATTCCAGTGAGAATTCATTGTTTTGTTTTCTGATTACTAATATTTAAACCTATTTAAAATTCAGCTTTGATGAGGTCTAAGGAGTTCTTGAGCACCAACACCTTTCCATTTACGTAACACCAAGCATTGTTTAGCTACATCCAAGGTAAAAGACACCAGAGCTATTAAGAAACAAAAATAAAAGGAAAAGAGAAAAGTTTAAATTTATAAGGAGCTTGCTGAAGGGTAAGCATTTCAGATAAAATTCAAGTATCCAGACAGCCAAACCAGACAAAAGAAAGGCAGAACTGACCTAAAATTTGGATCAAAGAAGCTGAGATTTATATGAGAGGGATGCAGTTATCTAAAATAATCATTCACCCAGACACTCAGGGGTATTCTACACTGCTTTTAAAAATAATTGAGCAGATCCTCCCTGACCAGGTAACATGGCCCACTCTGTAATCCATAAGATGTAATGTTATGGAACATTTAAAAGCTCAATTTATTTAAGTTGCTGCTTCCATTTTCCCATTTTGCACAGCAAAGAAAAAGGACTGTGGCAGTTAATTTCTCCCTGTTTTGTGTACCATTTTAATGCTCACACACGGATCTGCTGATTTACTGGCTGCCTGCACAGGGAGTTCCAGTGATCCCACTCACAGGGGCAGCAATCACCCAGGGTACTGAGTCTTTGGAAATCCTTCATCAGAATTGTAAGTATTCTGGTTCTTGGTGTCATGAAACACTTGCCAGGAAAAAAGGAAATAAAACGGAAAATTACAGCTATTACATTATTTACTGTATCGAAAGTCTAAGACAGCCATAACAATTCTGGTAATTTGATTTTTGATCTGTGCATATTTCTGTAATTTTTGTGTGCTTTGCCCTTTTAAGGCACATCACCAACCTTGCCTGTGCACTCTGTGCCCCAGGGTTTACCTTCTGGCAGCAGGATTAAACACTGCCTTCTGTCCTTATGATCTTCACTTCTTTACTTGCTGTTCACAGCCTTCTTGGAGAGGTGATCACACATTTCAGAGCCCAGTAGGGTTCCTATTTAGCAGCCAAATCTCCAAGAAAAAAACACCAAAACAACAACCTGCATGTAAGTTTTTATACGGCTTACAAATGACCCAGCAAGCCCTTCTGTGACCTGCCCTAAGTACTAAGGTGCCTTCCACGATGCAAACAGCCTTGTCTGCAAAGATCTGAGCACCTGACTCTGGAGATTATGACACCAGGCTCACAGACAGCAAATCTCAACGTTTTGCTGAGCAGTTTCAGAAATACATCTTTCAGCAGTGTTTCCCGAGGGTTTAACAGAAAGTAGTGTGATTTAAAAAAAAAAAAAAAAGTGTTTTATAAACTGGCTGCATTTGGATTGCAACTCTGCATTAAGCAGAGAAGTCATTTTTGGAGCAAATATAACAGCCTACTTCTGTTCAGGAGTAATATTTTTCTACCTCTGTTACACTAATTAGGTGGATAATACGGGCACGGTGCCCCCTGCAAGCAGCCAGAACTCCAGCAGCGTTCAGTTGCCTCTCTTTGACCGGAACTGCTTTATAGGACCGTGAAACCTAAATATTGGTGCATTGCAGATTGTAATTTTTAGCTGCTGCAATACCCTGTTTTGTTTTGGTCCCTACTGCCAGATGACATCATCTTGTAGCAACTTTTTCAGTGGAGCAGCCAAAGCTGCTTTTCCCAGGATATTGCTGACTAGAAATCCAACAACACTGAATTTTTTTATTTTACTTTTTTTTTTTGTCTTTTTTTTTTTTTTGTTTGAGTCTTCCTGCTGCAAGTAAGACTGGAAGGATGGGAAGGAAGAGGAAATTACAGAATCCTATCAGCAAGGAAGATCACAGGTGGCCCTGGGAAAGGCAATGATGCACACAGTGGTGTAGTACAGCCTAAAGGTGGATCATATCTACACCAAATAAACACAGAAGCAGTATCAATTCTTCAGAAATGGTGCAGGTGCAGATACATGCAATTCTGTTTTCTCACATCAGCTTGAGCTTTGTGTCAGTTTTTCCATCTAGTAATTTAATTGTGGCTAGAGGTGAAGAAGCCCTAGCAGTGAAAAAAAACAAAAAATCAAACAACAAAACACAGAAAAGTCTTGTTTGCCATGCTGCAATGGTGATTTCTGCTACAAATGCTTCACAGGCTGAGAGCACGACATCAGGCTGTCATGTAACACGGAGTTACAAGACAAAATATATTTGTCTTGGCCTCCACATCAAGTTTGAATTTTGTGCGTGTTCAAATCAAATACCAAATTTCCCCTGGGTGAGCTCCAAGACCTGTGTTGAGTCTTGGTATTGCTTAATAAAGTGGGTAGGAAGATTTAAACTACAGATTTTTGTCATTTCTTTCAAATGATCTAATGCTTTGCACAGCCATTAGAAGGATATGGAGTTTCACACACAACATGAAGCTGACAGCGAGCATTTCTAGCTATGGGTCAATTATGTTTCACTCTAAGGCAGACAGACCCTGTCCCACTGACCAGGAAAACATGTTATCTGATCCCTAATTGGTTTAACAGTCCACAGAACCTTTTTAGCTGGTGCCCAGATATGATCTTTATTTCTGTCTTCGTGGTGACAGTGCTACCCAACTAAGTGCATTGGGCCATGTTTCCATTCAGTTGCTTACATCTCAATCACTTAGGCTCCCAGAAGAGGACCCAAATCAGTGTCACTTGTGTTTTTAAGGTTACAGGAACATCTAACCCTTGTTCTGATCTCACTCAGAGCAACATCACATCCTGCTCGCTCTGCTAAAGTGTTACAGAACACAAAGCAGGAGCTCTGCCATTTTATCTGCTTCAGAAGCCTTTGTGCAGATTAGGAGGTGTTGCTCTGCTCTCTCCCACCTTGCTATCTGGACACACAAGTTCTATGCCACCTTGCTATCAGGACACAAAAGGTTAGGCTTTAAGCTGGGGCAAATCAATTGAACCTCAGAAAGGTCAATAGAGCAATGCTACATTGTCCTGGCAGAAGAGAAATTCTCACTGAGCCATTCCAGAGATATGAGACTTGGGATACAGCATTTCCCACCACACACTCTCCTATAACCATTTTCTACTCTCCTATACAGTTTTCCTAGCTCCCTAGATATTCTATTCAATGGCTTCCTGTATTTTTTTTTCTCACTTGCTGCATTTAAAGACAATTTGCCTTCCTGGAAGCCAGAAAATGAACACTTTCTAAACCTTGCACCACAAAGATTTTCTAACATGGAATTACTCTGCTGGACCCAGGACCAATAAACCTTGATGGGATCAGAACAGATACAGTGAGAATATTTACCCACAACTTCTTATTCTTAACAGTAAGAAACGTTTCATTTGTCCTTGCATCAAGAGCCTTCTGAGAGGGTGGGAAGGAGAACGATACAGCCTCTCTCAGTGTCCTTGCACATATGCTTTGAAAAGACTAGAATATGAGAGAGGTCTTTGTGGTTTAATTCGTGTGAAGAAAAAAAAAGATCTGTGTATGAGACACAAAAATAGTTAGGGGCTGCAAGAACAAAACAGGATTTTGTATAAATTTCACCACCACAGATATAAAAACTAGTGTGCTGGCTGAACACAGAATAAAATTAACATGTTTCATTACCTTAAGATAATACTTGTATTTTATTTTTTTCACACAAATTCAAAGCAAACTGAGCCAGGTTTAGTTTGGCTGGGTTTGCTGCATTGGTGTGACTTTGCTAAAAATAAGTAAATCAAACCAGAGCTCCCTATTCAAGTTTGACCCTATATTAATAGAAATATGCATGACCCCGAGACACTCCTACTTTAGTGAGTCTGAGTCAGGGCAGACTCCCTGACTCATCCAAATTGCATTTCTCATTTTGGGTAACCTGGAAATAACAGTGGCATGGATGCCACAGGAGGGGCAGTAAGTGATACTTGTATTAGCACCTTCATTTTTGGAAATTCGGTGTGCCTGCTACAGACAGCCAGAGGAAGGAAGGCAAAAAATAAATGAATCAAACTCTGGCTTGTATAGGGAGACAGCCATCCTTCCCTGTGGGTGGGGAAAGTGCCAAGGAACAAATTGGAGAGTGTGTACAAAAGGAACAAAACCCCTCTATCCTGCTGTTTACTTGCATGGCACATGCCACTAAATGTGTATGCCTTGGGGGAATGCCAACCCCCAGGAAAATCCGGCCCATCTCGAAGAGAGTCATCATTTACTACTGAAAAAAAGGAGCAGGGGTAGCGAGAGGCTGAGACATGATCGGGTTTAACTTCAGCTGGCCCAAAGCCAAATATGCGAGCAAAGGCTTACGAGAACTTTCTTCTGATGCCTCTGTGCCAACAATAGATGTGGACAGGGCAAATATTTACAGACCGAAAGTGGAGGGAGACTAACTGGGGGGGAGCCAGACCCTGCCTGAAGTGCTTATTATCCCGATTAGCCCCGTGGCGGCTCCCTGGCCCCGAACTGCTCCTGCCCGGAGCCGCAGACAGGATGGGGTGACTCAATGGCGATGCCGCCAGCACAAGATGTCTTTTCACACATACTCTGCCCTGCCGCCCTCCCTTTCCCCTGGGGGTATTAATAGCAGTGTAGTCATACTATACATACTACAGAGTGACCCCCTCGCTCTGAAGTGAGCCCAGACAAGGCTAAAACATGTTCCAAACAAACAAAATCATCCTGGAGACCTGGCCGAGGTGTTGACTCTTGTGCTCCACACCCTGAATGCTCCCTTTCTCCCTGAGCATCTCTCTGAGGCCACCTCCCTCTATAAGCATCTTTCCTCTAGATCTGAACATGTCCTATAATGGTCAGTCTTCCATACAGGAAAATGAGATATTAAATGGATAATTTGTCTGAGAGATGTCTCTTACTTTGTTTGCCTCTGTAAACATAAAGTAAACAGAATCGTAACATATGCGTGGATGTGTCTGTGTCCCTTCCTCCTCTGTTTTTTTGTTCACCTTCCTCATCTGTCTGGGAATGAGAGTTTCTCTTAATCCATTTTTTGCACAGTTAAGCACAATGGAGCTCTTGAATGATGCTGTGATACAAACATAATCAAATTCTCTTTTCTCTGTTCCAGGAAACGATGGTAATGCTATTAAAAAAAAATGGTGGGGACATCTAGAGTAGTAGGGAGGGCGTCTGAGAGCAGAACTTTGTCCAAAAGCACCTTCATTGAAAGCAACCAAAAAATCATCAAATGGTTGTTTGGTTGTGGTAACTGGCTAGCTCATTCCTTATTTTCCAGAGCTGAACACGTCACTCACCCTGGAGTGCAGTTTATCACTGTGGATAAATTTAATCTGTAGATCTCCCCAGCTTTGCCTTCCTCAATATTTCTGTCTGAAGCCCAAGAACTGCCACTGGCTGATCACTGCAGGATAGATCTTGAGCAAGCAGGACTGTGAAATGAATAGCCACATCCTGACGCATCTGATTACAGGGCTTTAATTGCATTATTTTCAACCATTAAAAAAGCTATTATTCCCCTTTTCCTACACACCCACATCTACTGGAATAACTGGAAACACAGTCAGAGATGCATGGAAAAATACAGAAATTGTCTGAAAGAAGCAGTTACGTAACACAGAAGTAAACACAGCTCTTCACTGGGATGTTAAATAATGAACTATCTTCCTTTTCTCAGTCACCTTGTGTTTTAATGCTTCAATGTCCTGATGTCCAAGGCACGCCCAGGTGTGCAAATGAATAATTTTCTATTTACTTTTTCTCCTAAGAAAATAAAATCAATAAGGTAACTCCACAAATGTCACAAACTGCAGCAACATGCAGCCTTCAAGAAGTAGATGAACATTCTCCCTACGTAGCCCTATGGAAACCCATAAAGCAAACACAGCTCTGTGTCCTCACAGGTAAAAAACACTGTTTACCTGGTGTGACTCTCACATTGCATTGCACAATACCAGGAGGGTGTTCCTTGCAGCTACTCTACAGTGCCCAATAAATTCCTTACTTTCTCTCCTTCTGGCCTGTATGTGCAAGAAATTAAGACAGGCATGTCCTGACCATCTGCAGGAGCTAAATCATGCATTGGACATTCTTGTCATCAGGTTCTCAGTCTGCCCAAAGTAAGATTAAATAGAAGACGTGATTAACTGCCCAGTGAGGCCAGTAGCAAGAGGGAAAGGTTTGGGATTGGATCCAGAGCCATGCTTAGACTTGGGAGTGAATGCTGCGATCCACAGCCTGGATGCTGCTCTGTGAGTGCTTTGTCAGAAAGCAGCTCCCCAGCACTGCACGTGTGTGTGGCATCGATGCTGCCAAGACAAACGTAGCCATTCTCCGTCTAATCCTAAAATCTTTCCCTCTTTTCCTCCTGTTTCGAGCTCTGTTTCTGCTCCCCACTCAGAAACCTCTAAGCGGGCACTGACCTGTCTGATCCCAGCTGGGGTCTGAGCCAACATGGATTATCACCAGCGGAGAGCTACAGAATCATGGCTGGGGCATGTCGAGGTCATGGATGTTTCCTCAGCTGAAACTGCTCTCTCTCCCTCTCTCTCCCCTTCATAGCCGTGCATCTTTGACCTAACTTTGCAGCTTAGAGAGAAATACTGTGGGTATTTCCACATTGCATGCTGGGGTCATCCAAAGGCTGCCCTCTGGATCAGACTTACTCTATATTCAGACAGTGAAATACAAGTGCAACCCGGGCACAGCCCAAGGGACTCTATGTCTAAGCCTGTCTGGCAGTTTAATGCTCTTGCCAGGCACCTCGGCACAGGGACGGGCAGCCTGTAGAGTGCCCGGGGGCAGGGCTGCGATCAGGAGCGGTGCTCACACACCTCCCGCTCCCAGCCCGTGTCAGACACAGCCTGGGGTGGTGTTGGAGAACGAGAACGTGCTTGTCTCCAACCCAGCAGATCCTCTCGAGCTACAGGCTGAACGTGCCACGTTCTACACCTGTGGATCACGCACATGCACATCACAGAAGGCAGTCAACATCATTACTAAATAAACTAATAAGTACTTAAAATTGCAAGCCAAATGGGACAGTTCTTCATTTAATGTGGCCAGACGTGTCTCCATGACTCATAACATCAAAAAGTCCAGTAAAATCTGAGAAACACACGGTGCCTGCTACAGACCTGCTCACACAACCTTCTTTAAACTGCAGATGTATAAAAACTGCAGCAGGTATTAACCAGATTAAAAATGTCACACCTACCAGGATAGCAGAATGTTAATATCTGATCTCATGCACACTTTCTTTTATATAAAAATGCTGGTTGAAGATATAAATTTCTCCCAGTACCTCTGCAGTGCTCACTTCAACACATCCCTGCCAGGAACACAACAATAGCGACAAGTGGCACAGTTTTTAGAATCATAGAATCATTTAGTATGGAAAAGACCTCTAAGATCATTGAGTCCAGCCATGAACCTAACACCGCCAAGCAGTCTTGGGGATGTAAACACAGCATAAAGGGCAGATATTTGAAGATAATTAGGTGTCTAAAGATGCAATAGTCATACTGCGGGCATTTCAAATGCATCTGGACATCAAACTCTTTTGATTTCAACTACACTACTCTAAAAACTTTTCAGCTCTAAATATTTTCTAAAGTTTTCCCTAGACATAAAGTGAACTGTCACAAAGTTACAGTAATTACCACCACTTCAAAGCCTAAACATTTCTTTTTAAAAGTTCAACTTCCTAAGCTGCAATGCTGTGTGAAAACGTCTATGACATCTACCACTTAAAAAAATCCCCAACGCTCATAAGTGAGGAAATGGAAAAGTGAGAACATTGCAAAGTTTATCATGTCCACACAGTAAAAAACATGTATTTTCATTATCCAGTATGAAGAACCTGCACTGCATCACAGCAGGCAGCCCTAATTCTGGTACGTTAATACTGAAATTCATATCATTCTTCTCAACTTTGGTGCATAGATACTTTAAAAAATACTGGGTAGTGAAATATATCAGTTGATGTGTGTGTTAATAAGACATATATCATTATTCCTGCTTACATTTTGATGGAGTATTCATAAATATTATTTCTGAGTCAGCTTTGACCTGGCAATCCCCATGGAACAGACTGACATCTTACTTGGCTGAACTTGCTCACGAGGCACATCCGTTGTTTTAAACATAAATGTATTTCTGCCCTTGTCAACCTGCTATCTCATTATCTCACTATTCACTGACAAAAGAAATGATGAATCACGTCCACTGGGGGACAGGGGACCAAATACTCTCAATAAAATGAACCTCATTATGTCAGCTGTGAGCAGCATGATGAGAACCTCTAAGGGTTACTGCAACACAAGTAGAGTTGTGTTCTATTGAAAGTAATGATGACTAGATATTTGAAGAAAAATCAGCAAAATCAAGTCTACAGGTGGATTTGCATTTGGGATTTTTTGCTGTGTGACATTAACAGACAAGAGAATTGTGATTTCACAAAGGTTTTGTTGTGTGTTTTGTTTGATCAGCAGGGATAGAAAATACAAAAAGCAGGTAGCATTTTCTACTTAATGGGACAAAACTGTTACAAGATCAAGTGAAATGTCTTACACCCAAAACATCTATGGGATGAGGCTGTATTTTACCAATAACAGATGCTGTTCATTTCTCTGTTGTTCCTTGTAATGTCCATGATGTCTATGATGCAGGCCTATGTTGGGAAAAGCGCCAAGGCACTCAGTATGTCCATGCACAGACTTCACCACTGCCATGTGCACCTCCCAGGGGTGTGCAGGCAATCCCAGGATCCTGCTGTGTCCACACAGCCCCAGCCACATAAACAATCCTGCACCTTTCCGTGTAGTCACCCAGTGACCCCAGGATTTGTCCCCAGACCACCTCCAGTGTTAGCAGGACTTCAATATCAAGGTGAACTTCCGTGCTAGGTACACATATTTTCGGGTGGGATCATTTTATTTTAAAGTCACTCTGTAGAGAATTTTTCCATGTTCTTTCCAGTGTGGGTATTTTTATTTTTCCCATACACAGATGTCCTCGAGGAACGCTTCAGTCACAAACTGTGAATGCTGTTTGCCAGTGCAGGGTTTTCCTGCAACATGAGACAGTTCTGATGCGTGTGTGACACAGAAAACCTCACAACCACGTGCCCTGTGAGCAGGAGCACACGCCAGAAACAGTCAAACAGTCCTGCTGCAAAACAGGGCAGGGCTGAAGATGGCACAGGGCTTCAAATGGCCAGTGTCCACCTCTGAAAACAGGAACTTGCTTTGCCTGTACTACCTTGATAAGGCAGGGATTTCCAGAAGAGTCAGTCAAACAAAGTTTTCAAAGAAAAACAAAGCAGTGGGATGTCAATTAAATGACACACAATAACTGCAAGGGGATTTATGCAAACAGTGTTTGTTAACCTGAGCAGCACACTGGCTTGCCAGGCTTCCTGAGCTGCAAATGTTTCTGTGCATTGCAGATCCCCATGGAAAGGCTTCTCCCACATCCTGCTCTCTTCTGCTGGGCATTTCTAATACTCATTGATTTTCATAGAAAGAGTCACTGCAGCTACCTGGTCAAATTCCCAGCACCAATCCAAGGTTCCTGCCCAGTAATCCCCACATCAAAGATATACCTTGAAGTCCAGCCCCCCTCCATTTCAGTGCAGCTGTTTTGGTTTTCATATACAATAAGTGCTATCTAATAAAAATGACGTCAACCAAAGTGGCCTAAAAACATAATTAAGGCCTCTATATAAGTACAGAAAATTACCTTGAAATGTGATACTACATTCCATAATAGTCATTTGGTGTCAGTGCATTCTACTGACAGGGCATCTTCTTGGTGGTGCCAAGCAACAGGACAAGAGACAATGGGCAGAAACTAGTGCATAGGAAGTTCCACCTGAATATGAAGAAGAACTTCTTTACTGTGCAGTGACCGAGCACTGGAGAAGATTGCCCAGAGAGGGTGTAGAGTCTCCCTCAATGGAGATATTCAAGAGCCATCTGGACGCAATCCTGTGCAATGTGCTCTGGGATGACCCTGCTTGAGCAAGGAGGTGGGACCAGATGACCCTCTGTGGTCCCTCCCAACCTGACCCACCCTGTGATTCTGTAATTTATTTGACCTTCATAAAGCCAGAAAGTTGAAAAAGTAGGTAACATTTTGATTGACAGCATTTTGCAGTTGTCATCCATACCTATACAGGAAAAGGTATCAAAGATATGGGCACACAAAGAAAATTAAATGCAAAAGGAGAAAAATAGTGGCCATGATTAAACCTAGGGAAGTAAATGATTTCAAGTTCAAACGTTGTTATGGGGGGAATCAGACTAATTGCCAACCGAGTCCTACAAGCTATAAATCTAGGAAGGAACTGAAACCTCTAGGACTAAATTACACAAGGAAAAGAAACCATGAATGAGAATGCAACCAAAGCTTCCAAAATATATGACAAAACTACTAATAGATGCACCTAAATGCCAGAGGTGATCCTTGCAATCTCTTCATCTGACTGCCTACTTTAATGCAGGCTGTGGAATTTCCACTAAATAATTCCTGTCTGAATTAGAGACAATCTAAAGATTTCTCAGGGCAATGAAGTGCCTGAAATTATTGATTGGATTTTCATTTATAAATCAGTATTGCCAGTTCAAATATATTCCTTATTTTAAGGTAAAATTTCCCTTTCCAGCTATGACATCTATATGTTTCTTGGTGAACTAACAGATTGGTTCAATTGTTCTATCAATTCTTTATTCACCACTTAAGTAGCAAACCATCCCTTAACCTCTGCTGAATAAACTAAGCGTTTTATGTTCAGAAAGGTCTCCCAGCACTCCTACCATCCTCGTGTCTCTTGCCAGCATTGTAGACTACAAAACTGAGCACACTATTTTTGATATAGCAGTGTGAAGCCTCTGGCCCTCCTCCCTTCTCCTCAGTGCTCCTGTTTATGTATTCATGGATTGCAGTCAGGTTTTTTGGCTGAAGAACAGCTCAGAGCTTGTGTTCAGCCGATAGTCAACCACCACTCCCCAAGTCTTTTTTCAAAGTCACTGCTTCACACGACAAAGTCCTCTTATCTGTAAGCACAGGCGTCATTCTTTGCTCTTCCACCTCCAAGTTTGTAAAGGGTTTCGTAGAAAATGAAATGTATTATTGACTTGTGCCCATTTTACATAGCGATCCCTACTATTGTGTATCAATGACCTATGGGATTAGACCCATTATTTGGGATATCTCTGTTAATTTTTATCACCTGGATATCTTTCTCCACTGTCACAGTGGGGCTGACACGAGTCCATTTTAAGGTCTATTGGAAAGTCTTCTACTCAAAAAAACAGTTTTATATCCACTGGCTTGTTTATTTTGTATTCTTTGAAGTTTCTTATTCAAAGTATCATGAACTTTTTTCAGGTCACGATGGAAAACTTTAACATCCTCTGGAATTATTATCCATATACCTACACCCTGAGAGCCAGCTTGACAAGATTTTCTATCCATAACCCCAAAATTGCCTATCAGTGTTTAAGAGGCATTTGGACAATGCCTTTAATAACATGCTGTAATGTTTGGTCAGCCCTGAAGTGGTCAGGCAGTTGGATTAGATGATCACTGTAGGTCTCTTCCAACTGAAATAGTCTGTTCCATTTCTATGCTATCCTAAATCAGAATTTTTCCACTATTGACCAAAAGCACAAATGAAAAAGATCAGCTGAACAAGGTACAACACAATACATTCCAGAACTGCAATACTGAGACAAAACAAGATTCAGAATTTATTTTAAAATGTTTTGAATATTAAAACCTGCACTCACATTGACCTGAAGTTTTTAACATTATGAGCTAAAATCTTTATACTTCAAGAGTACACGGCACACATAATCTATATAAGAGATAGCTTACAAGAATAAATCCAAAAGCAGGAAAACAAATTGAAAACATGCACCCTAATCTACCTTAAATATATATAAACGCTGATCCCATATTTAAGCTAATACCCTATTCTGTTGTACAGGATATGTACCACAGTTTAAAAAATATTTGTTATGTTGATTTCACCTTTTTTCTAAGCTATTTCCCTGGCTCTCTGGCAAACAACAGGCAGGAAACTATGCATGGGTTGTGGCTTCTTCCCACAAAAAGGTCCTGAGTATCTTCCTCATATGCAGGGCCAGCCATTGAGTCCATCCTCACTCATCTCGGCCAAAAGAAGCATTTCTAAATTAGCAGATGCTCCTTCACAAGGAGCAGAAAAAGGAAGGTTCAGCAAAACCTTTTTTTGACTTTTAAATCCAAGAGCTATTAATCTTTTGTGGTGGGAAAAAATTAGGCACATCATCTTGTGAAGCACTGACACTATTTCAGGGTAAGGTGGGGTCTTTAAATACTTCACCCTGGCAATTCTTACTGCCTTCATCAGGAACAAGTGCAGTTCTGATGCATCCTGCTAAGGGACAGGTTTATGCAGGTCATGCTCAAAAGTTACCGTGGCCACTGACACTGATTTATTTTCAGATAAGAAGCTAATTATAAAGGCTTGAAATTTGCAATCGCTCGGTAGAAGGGCAACAATACTTCCTTTAAACAAAGTCATGTACACTGTAATAATAAACATATCAATAACAATAATTCTTTCCCTCTGCATAGACCCTCGTCTGCCTGTTCAAGGTAAAATGCTCCTATTGTTAACCACAGCCTCAGTCCTGGAATGATTGTCCATCCACCCATTAAACAACTGTGCACCAAAACTGGGTTTTAGTCCCAAGATTCAAGTAGGAAATTTTTTGTCTTTCTTTTAGGAAAAAAAAAGAAGTCAAGCTAATTTATTCTTAGATCACTTATATAAACAAGTAACAGCACCACTAGATAGTCCCCAGCACAGCAGCAGTATACATATGGAACATGCTAAAAAGAGAAATTTGTCCCAGTGCATAATTGCAACAGAGAGACTGAGAGTGTGCTATGGGAACGTCCCCAACCTGTGCACTACTGGGAAGTTAGACAGGTCAGAAATATGAGAAAGAAACAGAAACAAATTTTTCTCTTTTTTCCTACAAACAAGTCTTCTTTTCTCTTCTTTACAACCACTCAAGTGTTTTGGTTCCACGCACCACTGCAAAACCCCAGGCCTGCAGCAGTGTCAGATCACAAGCTTGGCTGTTGCTCTTTCCATCACCCTGCACTTCCATCCTATTGTCCTGCCATCCGTCACAACCACTCCTTCCCTCCTCCTCCTCCCACTTTTTTTTCTTTCCTGTCAGATTTTCAGCCCAGTTCACAGTACAGCCACTGCAACATTTCTTCATGCAGGACAGAGGCTGGAGGAAATACCTGGGGACATTCCTGCATCCCCTGTTTGAGCCCTACCTGTTCACATTGCAGCACCTTCAGTGCCTGTGACCAGCAATTATGCTGCAGAATAAGAAACACTTTCAAATGCAGGCTGCACTCATGTGTTCTTCTGGATGTGTTAAAACTCTCCATTGCTTCATCTGAGGGAGCAGTCAGAAAACAGGCCCCATCGCTTAATGTACTTCTAGAACATGCTTAGAAGCTGCAAAATGACTAATGCTGAAAACTGTAATAAAATGTGCATTCAACTAAACAAACAGACCAGAAAATTCTTCTAAGAGTCTATTACAACTTACTGAAGCACTGAAGAAAAACTAGAAGGAGAAGGGTGGTCCCATGCATAGTAAGAGGCCAACAAGATGGTGCAGAGGAAGAGAACATTGGGGATATTCATTCATTCATTTATTCATTCATTCATGTGCTGCTGGACAATGTCCGGTTCCTCTCGGATGGCAGGCTCCAAATCCAGAGAACACTTCACATTTGTCTGACTTCTATCAGCTGACACCCTCTTGGCCTGTATTGTACATCAGTTTCTCAAGGGAAAAAGCAGAGCTAAGATAACTACTGCCCTGCTGCTCCCTGCATTTCAACACACCTACTTGTCCACAAAACCTACAGAGGCGTCTGAAATCTGAAGAAAATGTGGCAAGCACTGAAGACTGGGAGCTATTCTTATCTTGCTGCCCTCTACAAACACAATGGCCAACCATGTCCCTTACTGCCTAGTACAGCTGCCAGCATTTAAATGCTTTGTAGCCTACAAATGGGCCAGTCCTACGGTGACAGACAAAATGATAGAAAGATTACAGGTTGTGTAACTCCATTACAGAAGGGAGGAGCTTTGCAATCAGTCAATGTTTCTTCCCACGCTCATGCAGGGAAAAATCCCAGCCCAAGATTTTACTGCTCTTTTGCTGCGAGGCAAATCATTTCTCAGCTCTCCAGCCCCTCTGGTCCCTGTGTTTATAGTTCCAAGCTCTCTCAGGTTCAGCTTACTTTGTTTCATATTGTTTTCCCAAATGCTTTAGAAACCTTTGCATCTGAAGAGGAGTTTTGAACGTGCTACGATAGCAAGTCTTAGGAAAGCACTTCAGAAATTGCTCTGCAGTTTTAGGGTACCAATGGATTGCAAGGTTTAGTTACATTATTGAAATAAAATTAATCATTACAATGAAATCCCCTATTCTTTGCAGTAGAGAAGGACTGAGCCCTTATTCTGTTTACAATGCTTATATAAGCAGTCAAATTAGGATTGGTTAGAGAAAGACAGAAAACCTAATAAAAACTAAACTACATCATGATCTTCCACCATTTATCTTAATTTAAATAATTTGTTTTCAAAAGGTGAACACTTTCGAGGTCTGGAAAAAAAGAAATAGCTTTTTCACAGAGTTGATATTGCCTAAATATAATACATATAGGTAGGTATAGATAAGTAGATAGGTAAATATAATAGATAAAGAACTTAAAAGCACATGAATTTCTAGCCCCAGCTTTCTTAGAGGCTTGCTGTGTTCCCTGGACAAAGCATTTTTCTTCTGAATGTCCCTGTCACTTAAAGGGGAGTAAACAAACAAAAGCTTTTCCTTTTCCAAAGGGATTTATGAATGAAGTGTGTAGTGCTTTGATCAGATTCAGCCTTTTAAGTTGCCCACAGGGGATTAATGATGGCAGTTCTTCACGACTGTATCAACTCCGAATTTGCAAATGACTCATACACATTTAAAACTCCCACACTCCCAGCCAGGAATCGCAAAAAATGTTGAAAGTGAGAGGAGCTATAAATGGTTTCACATAGAACAAGTCTTAATGGCACAGGTAAGGATCATTTTTTACTGGGGCATTTCCACCCCGTACCATTGCCTTTTCAACATCTCTTTTTACAGCTATGGGCTCGGGAAGTCCTCAGTGTTCAAACATAAAAGGTCAGGACTTTTGAGTTCCAGCCAGGAAAAGGTAGGACATGACAAAACGGGCTCAGCCCACGTCAGACGATAGCCCTCAGCTGTGCTGTGCAGGAGCACTGCTGACTGACCTTAGGAAGCGTCTGAACCTGTCCCTGCTATTCACTGGACTGAAGACATGGTGCAAATGGCAGCAGAAGAAATTCAAAGGACAGCATAAACTGAAAACTGCCGATGGGGCTGTCTGTGCACTCCAGAAACGCCCCTGGCAGAGTGGGACAGACACAGCCATAGCTTTTCCAGAGTTGTTGCCAGCTGGCCACTGTGGACACAAGGGTGTGGGGAGCTAGTCACACAGGCAGCATGACAGAGGAGGGTTCCTGTTCCCCTCAGTGGAGAGACACTTCCAGAGAGTGATCTCAAACCCAACCAAGGTCAGATGTTTCTGCATGACACTGCAGAAAAGATTGTTCCTCTCTGTGAATGGCCTCTGGAACCCTACAGAGAAGGACTTGGAGGCACTGATGAATAAAAGGCTGGACATGACCTGTAATTGCGCACTTGCAGCCCAGAAAGCCAATCATATCCTGTGTGGCCAGCAGGTCGAGGGAGGTGATTCTCCCTCAGTGCTTTCATGAGATCCCCAACAGGATGGAGTCCTGCATCCATTCTGTGGTCCCCACTACAGGAGAGACTTGGACCTGTTAGAGTAGATGAAGAGGAGGCCACGAAAAAGGTCAGAGGGTTGGAGATCCCTCCCTTGAAGACAGGCTGAAACAGTTGGGGTTGTTCAGCCTGGAGAAGAGAAGGCTCCAGGGAGACCTTATTGTGGAGTTTCAATACTTAAAGGGGGCTTATTAGAAAGATGGAAAGAGACTTTTTATTAAGGTCTGTATAGACAAGACAAGGGGCAACAGTTTTATACTGAAAGTGAGTAGGCTTAGATTAGATGTAAGGAAGAAACTCTTTACTGTGAGGGTGGTGGGGCACTGGCACAGGTCACCCAGAGAAGTTGTGGAAGCCCCACATGCACACAAGTGTTCAAAGACAGGCTGGATGGGGCTTTGAGCAACCTGGTCTAGTGGAAGGTGTCTCTGCCCACTGTAGGGGGGTTGGAATGAACTGATCTTTAAGGTTCCTTCCAACCCATGATCTACGATATAGATACAGAGTTGGCAGCTTGACAGTGAATTTCAGCCTCAGACCCTCAACATTCAAAATGAGATTTGTGGGAAAGGCTTTTTCACCAAAATTACAGCTCTCACAACAACAAAACTTTACTTCAATTCTTCAGGCTGAAAACTGTACATTCCAGTCTGGAAATGGCAACAATTGATGATGATGCCTCAGGAATTTGTCCACTGTGTGACTCATCTTCTATTTTCTTTTATATGCCCTAGATATGGCTGGATTTCACCTCCCAAAGTATAAGACCCTCCTCTCTTTTTGAATATCACTGCTTTTAGCACAAGCAGAAATTTATCCACAGAAGAGAACAAAAATATAAGTTCCCCTAACTACAATCCCTTTATAGTAGTGTAATGTAATTTATTGGTTTGGGTTTGGTTTTTTTTTCCTAAAGCAGTGTAGAGAATTTCAACAGAAAGCTGCTACCTTTAATGTTGCAACAGCAGCAGCTTTAAGCAATTAGGAAGTAGCAAAATAGCGTTTTCACTTTGGTCATTAAAAACTAGATAAATCAATGCATCTGGGAGTGTATTTTTTTGCAGCACTCACTGATTGGAAAACGAACTAATTAAGTGCTAGGGTTTTTTCTTCTGTCCAGCAGGAAACCACCCTTAACAAAACAAAAGTCTTCAATTTCTCACTGAGAACAGAGTAAGAGAAGACACTCTTGCTAAATCAAGGTAGTCACATCATTAGATTTGCAAAGGGAAGTGATTTAGAGCAGCAAAAGACAAGTAAGAAGCAAATAACTATGCAGGATTAAATGCAAAAGGCTTTAAAGGAGAAACCAGACTTGGGATAGAAAAGGAGAAACCAGACTTGTAGTCCTCCTTGTAAGCAGGGACAAAGGGAAGGCTACAAATCAAATGTGCCTCACAACCACTGCTGTGACACAGAGTTTTAGAAGATTCAGGGTGTTGGATGTGAGATAAAGGACTACACTGCCAAAGTGCACAGATATGCTGCCTCAGCTACAAAGACCCACTAGCTCTGCCTGATGACACCGTGGCTACAACGTTTAAGATCCCTCACGCTGAATGATGTGCAAGGGAGCACAAACTTCTGCAGCCAGCAGTCTTATGGAAAAAAAAAAAATTAAGGAAGATTTACAATGCCCTTGAGTAAGTAAAGCTAAATAATACGTCTCAATTGAGAGACATTGCTTTCAATATGAAGCCCCCAGCAGCCCCCTGGCCCTGGTTCAGCAAGACTCAGCAGAACTCCTGCCAACGACAACTCTTCCCGCAGCGGAACGCGCGTCCTCCGGGGCCGCCGGCTCAGCTGCTTCCCAGTGCCAAAAAAACAGCCATGTCCTCCCCAGGGATCCCCCCCACACATCCCCGCAGCACTCAGACCAACACACTGAGCTCTGAAGATCACAAGCCTGCAGAAATCTCTGGCCACGCAGCACCTGCTCGGGTAGGACACCTGAAGTGTGGTGTGTTATGTAAATCCCTGCCATGTTTCCACTGCAGAGGGATGACACTGCGTGGTGTCTGATTAGGAAAACAGTCCCCCTTCCACGTACCCTGCCTATCTGAGCTGCCTGACTTAGGAACCCTATTAAGCTCCTTATCTAATCAATAGAGAGAGAGGTGTCCACAGGCTAATTATTTAGGTAACCTAAGGTAACCAGGCTCTCAATTTAGACTTCTTAGTAAGGTAAATACAGTGATGTCAGTTCCATTTTGTCAATAAACGGAGACAAGCCTATCACTGGTGCCAGGAGTGATAGGAGTTCCTCATTTGGTTGATGTAGTACATTTGTACATTTTACACTAAAAAACACTATTCACTGCACAGTTTCTTCAGCAGTTCTTTGATTTTGGGAGGCATTAGTTACCAGAAAATGATGTCATTTTTGTAAGGACCTGGGATTCTAATGATCAAGAATTGATGCAAATCTTCCAGGTCTGTCCTCAAATACAAGTATGAGCTGCAAGCAGGGCCCACTGGGATCATTGAAAGCAAGTGCAAAGAGTATCCAGCAAAAATATTTTGTTTGAAACAGCAATCTAATTTTCTAAAAGATGGTACTGGTTTGGATCAGTTCTGAGCTTTTAAAAACTTGACGAACAGAGGCTATTAGTTCCCTGGTGCTTTAGATAATCTGCTTTGTGAGTCTTTTTTTTTTTTTTTTTTTTTTTTAAATATCTTAGAATCCACTTCTTCAAGGCTTTTGTAAGGTAAGAGTAGGAGGTTTAATTATTCCCTAGCAGTTTCATTTCTATGCACAATAGGAAGGGAGCATGATGCTACAATCCCTCCATGAAAGGAAATCCTGTAAAGGTTAGCAAGTGCTTCAAAATCAAAGCCAGCAGTCACCAAATCACTCAGCACGTCTCATGCTGACAGAGAAGTTCTCTGTCAGGGGGAGAAAGTGCCTGTGTATGCTATCTTGAAGAAATCTATTTATAATCTCCTTTACTCTGCCAGAATGAAACTCATCCTGTCTTCTTCCCAAATGAATATAAGACAGTGTTAACGGGCAATCCTGAAGTCTTCCCTTTCTTTGCTCCAAGCACATCAGCAGTTGTCCAAATAACACCTCAATGCCTCGGGGAGCACCTTCAAGGGGAGAGACTTCCAATTCTTAGTCAAACCATGGCTTTGCAGCTTAGGTTGCCAATAAGAATGCTGTTGGATAATTAGAAGATCCTTTTCTGCTTTACTTGCCTGCATTAAATAGCACCTAACACCCCAAGTGACTCCGGTGAAAGTGAGGGGCACCGTACACAGCAACGCAGCAAAGGAGGGACACTTGGGAGACTTGAGGCTACAGTTTATCACGCTGATCCTTTTCCATCAGGAAACAATGTGGGGTGTTCAGTTTAAACTCACTCACTCAGCTGCTGAAGCTGCTACTTTTTTTCTTACAAATCTCTGAACCCTTTTATTCATCAAACCACTTTTTCACATCAATAGCTTCTTCTTACAGAGCGTCTCACAGCACTTGAAAACATTATTTTCATGACAATTTTGAGAGGCACAGCCCCCTTTTCTGTCAAATTTAGAAAATGAAAGAGCAAGTAATATACCTGAAATCAGGCACTAAGCTGCCAGCAAAATGCGTGGGAGAAATCTCTTCTGCTCAGGCTTTTGCTTCTGGACTCTGATCACTATCAGGCTGAAATCACTGCTAAAATACTTCCAGGGATAACCAATCTATGTCAAATCAGCCAAGATGAGAATTTTACTTGTTTTACTGAGAGAGTTTTAAGACTTGCAAATTGTTTCTAAGGGGCAGCAGAAGACTATGTTCTTCACAGAGGACTAAAGCTACTTTTTGCAATTATGATTCACCAAAGAAAAAGGATGTTTGTGAGTGCTTGCCACAGAGATATCTGCAGAAGCAAAAGGCTTTCATCCTTTCAAACCAAGGTACTTAGTAAAAAAAATTACATAAAACTTGCCATGACCAAAAGATAGACAGACATCACACTCTTCTGGTATAATGTATCTTGGAAACATGCTTGATAAAACAATTAAGTTCCTTCTAGGTAAGCAGGATTTAGCTGGCTACAAATCAAGGCTCAATTACAATGTCTGTTACAATACAATTCTTATTAATGATGATTCTAATTGCAGTGTTCACTATCCTCTTCCAAACCCAGCTAGACAGCTTCCTGGAGACCCAGAATTTTGATTAAATGACTTACTTTAGTTCAATTTTCCTCTCAGCTACACATGCAGAGCTCCCACTGAGGTGGTGCAGATGTTCCTGAAAGCAGGACCAGAGAAATAACCTCCTGCTCTATTCACCTGGCACAAAGTGCTGTCACACAAAGCTAACACACATCCAGTCATGCTCACACACAAATATATAACAGCCTGCAAAGTCACTCTGAATTTATGTTGGTCTTTTTGAGAGCGTGTCAGTATAGACAAATCTCTGGCTATTACTACATACACTTAAGGCTGGGTTGATTTTGATCCAAGAAAAATAGGCAGATCTGTCCTCTTTTTGGCAATAGTTATTTCAAGGGAATTGCGTTATATTTCTATTGTCTTAAACGGAAAATACTTTTTTTAAATCATGATAAATCAAGCATATTCTATAAATTACTGTTCATCTGCATCTTGTTATATAAAGAGCTTTCAGCTTCACAGACACAATCATAACTCTCAACACTACACCACTGCCAAACCTGAAGAAACAATATAAAGTAATTCTGGCAATATATGGGAAAAAAAGATATGAATTTGTCCTCAGACCACCAGGAAAAGAACAATTAATAATTTGTTCTGCTTTAAATAAAAGCCTGATTCCTAAAATGGAATGAATTTGTACATCTCAGCTGAAATAAATGGCGTAGTAATGATTTATTTCAATAGGGAATTTCACTTCAAGCATTAAAAAAAAATAATTAAAAATCAACTTCTCAGTATTGAAATATTGAAGTGAAGCGGGAGGTGCTGAGCTTTCCTCCCTGGGACCCAGTGACAGGACATGTGGGAATGGTTCAAAGCTGCTCCAGGGGAGGTATAGACTGGAAATTAGGAAGCATTTCTTCACTAAGAGGGTGATCAAACATTGGAACAGGTTTCCTGGAGAGGTGATCAATCCCCCAATGCCCAAAAGTGAATAAGAGGCATTTGGACAATGCCCTGAACAACATGCTTTAACTTTTGGTCAGCCTGATATTGTCAGGAAGCTGGAAGAGATGATCATTGTAGGCTCCTTCCAATTGAATATTCTGTTTTATTGAAAATGTATTTGATGCAATTTTGGGGGCATTGCCCTAGTCTAAAAAGCCTATGAAAAATTTTCTCTGAGAGAAGTCCGGTTTAATAAATAATTAATGATTTATTGTGCCTTTATATTCTCACTCAAATAGGTCTGTTCCAGCACATGACAAGTATCATCAGTTCCTTAGAAAGGGTAATTGTGTTATTATCAGTTTTACAGGTGACTGAGGAGAAAGATGAAGAGGTTAAGAATTCAGCTCTGCCAAAAGCTACATGGGCCCACACAAGAGAATGTCTACTTTGAATAACTCAGAAAAAAAGCTGCCCTCCCACTATCATGAGCAGATTTGGAATCAGTACACACAAAGTGTGAGGGCACAACATCATCCAGCAGGAGAGTCAGGAATGGGATTCAGCTTCTTGTACCTCACAGCCTCCAGACAGAGAATTCCCAACCTCAGTAAAGGCTTTGGTTAGGGGCACTTCTAACAGAAAGTCACATTTTGCATCACCTCTCTAAATATTTGAAATTTCTGTGCTGATAATTCCTGTTGCCAGAGTCAACAAATTTAAATCACAGGAAACAAAACTGCAGAAAATGCCTCAGTTCCGTTTATGCACTGGTCCATTGCCATTACATTAGGCATGAAGAAGGAGGCAGTTCATATCTCAAATTCCCTGCAATCTCTCTACATGAGGCAGACAAAGTACAACTATCATTTTGCAGATGGAAAACAGAAGGAGTAAGCAGATTGCCAAAGGCTTTCAGAAGCTTGCTCAATGAAATCTCTGACAAAAACCAAGTCAAAAACCAGCGCTGCTGCAAATGCATTTCAGTGCCAATGCACTGCCTTATCTATTAATCCCATTACTGAAATATTGTGTCAGGTAACTTTTGAGACTCAACATACTTGCTGGATGCGAAGAAGAAATTTGTTATATTTCTTAACAAAGATAAGCCTTCAGGAATCCGACCAGGTTTTTCCATCACATACTAAGACTGAAACTCCATTTCATGTTATATCACAGTCCTCCCATCTAATCTTCTGCAATGATCTGGAACATTTATTTGTGTACTTAACTCAGGCCATGCAAAGCTGAAAAATTAGCAGGTGATTTACAGGACCAAAGTCAGGCACTAAGGCGTTTTATCAAAGGGCAATTGGGTACTTCTGAAGGGTAATCCAAAAATCCTGCTCTAATTGTAAAGCAGCTGAGAATTACTCCTTGGGGGGAAAAAAAGAGAAAAAATTAAAAATAATTTGCTTACATGAAGAGGTCTCTTCTAAACTGCTCCCTAGTGAGGTTGCACTCTAACTCCTGCTGCCACTGGAGCTTATAATAATAATGGCCAGTCTCTTCGCGAACGAAGAACCGGGGAAGGTCTTTCCACCTTCCAGCCTGCGCATTGGATTTTTTAGGTGAGACACAGTGTGCGCGGAACTGAGCCCACCCTTTAATCCTGAGGTTCATCTGCCGGGGCCAAGCACGCTTGGACGGTGGCAGCGAGGTCCTCAGGACGTAGATGGATTACCTTCCAGGGCTAACGAGCTCCATCTGCCCGGGAACTGGAGCTTAGGTCTGTCCCATAAGGCATCACAATGCATTTGGGAATCAGACCACAAAGTCTGCTCCTGAGATTACACATCCAGTTTAACAAGGAGAGAAAGAGGAAAAGCTGCCACATGTAACAGCCTAATAGCTGGAGCACCGACAGCAGAAGTATAAAACTCAGTCACAGCTTTCCTCCATCTTGAGGAGATTCCAGTTCTCACTTCTCACTCCTCTAGATCACGTAGGGTCGTCAGACTAGAAACCACCCTGCTGAATCCCTACCTTGGTGATGAGTCATAAGATCCTGGACGATGAGCAGACAGAACTCTAAAGTTCTGCCAACCATCGAGGGTCCTGGCCTGTGGTCCCCTCTGGGCTTTTCCTGCATGGACTGCCAGGACAACTCATGCAGATTTCCTAAGAAGTGCAAGCAAGCTACAGGCCTTTTTCTCCTGTAGTGGCTGCAGTCCCCTCCTGTCCATGCTCTCTGACATCACTCCCCATCACAGGGCAAATGCACAGCTATGAGAGGAAGGGAAGATGGGGAAATGAGACAAAATAGCCCACAGCCCACTCCTCACTGGAGATTCATAACTTGCTCTGGCAGAAAAAAGCCCATTCTGGCCTCTCCTTCAAGACAGGAATAATTAGTGGACAGGCAATGTCATTTCTATGCAAACACAAAAAAACCAGCCCTTCTGGGAATGACAGAACCAACCACGTTTGTGCCAAGGAGCTGTGTCACCACAGTGTGTGTGTTGATGTGAGAGTGGAACAGCCACTGCAAGAAGTTGCATGGCCTGCCCAGAGCTGTCAAGGCTGGCCACCAGCAAATGGGAAAATCACTGGATTAAAAAGTATGGAGTTAAGTCCCAAAGACAGACAGTGGACTACAGCTCCTTCCACATTCTTGCATGAGTGCCTGCATCAATTACTCCCCCTCTTGCCTGCTCCTCTCCTTGCCCATGGCTCCTGCATTCCTCACTGATGAATGTCCTAAGCTAAACTGGAGGGAGTGGGAAATTTCAGCTTTCTTCTCCCCAAAACATAATGGTTGCAGTTAAGGACACAGCAAATAGAGCCTGTTCTGCTGGAAAAGCCAAGGCAAGGAAGGTTTGCCATGCTGTTCAGTTATTACACATCAAGTGGGCTCCCACAGGCCGTGTTTTTGACTGGAGGTGGCCGTCTCTGCTGTGCTTGACGCTGGATTCAGAGCTGTGTTCTGAGCACCCCTGTGAGGTCAGGCTTTTATGGGGATCCAAATGATCCCTAGATCTTGATGGAGTCCAGTTAGTGCATGGTTCCTTTAGTGCCAAGAGCACAACACCTCCTTACAGGTATCTGTGCTGAGCTCCAGAGTGACACAGCTAAACAGAGAGACAACTTGAGAGCTGTGCATGCTCCCGATATTATGCAGCTCTGAAAAGTAGGATTTCTGGATCATTTCCTTGCTCTTAGGTGTCTTAGTGTTTCCTAACTCCCATTTTACTTGTCAAGACAGATGTTCTGGATATCTTTGCAGACTTCCCTGTAACTTAGCTACTCAGTTCCTAAACTCATAGGAGTGTGGTGAGGTTAAGCATTAAGTATAGTTAGGCCTAATAAGATCACACAAATAAGACAGAGGTCATTCCAAGATAAATACAAGGCATACCCAGAATCTCATCAGTATGAAAAGAAGCTATATTGCATTTTGATCAAATAGTTTTAAATTAAAATTTGACATTCATATGCCATCTTACCCACATCACAGACCACCGGAAGAAAAAACTTCATCTACTAACCACGGGCTCTCTTCAAAAACATCACCACCAAGGACTGCTCTGACACTGCACCAGCAGTGGAACTGAGAAGATGAGCTTTTCCTGATATCTGTTCTAATCTGGGAGTTAAGAGAGGTTGCACAGCACCAACAGTAAGATATATGGAGGAAGCACAGTTTACACGGGAGATTGATTTAATGAGTTTTTATAAAGTCTTTTTTGTCAAAGCCAGCTTATGATGGCCTCATCTAGGATGGTATCTAATATCTATAAGAGTATGCAGCCTCTTATCTTTTCACATTTACCATTCACACCCTCCCTGAAGTTATCCAGAAAAATTGTGCTTTGTGGGAGCCACCAGGCTCAAATTTTTTTTTGCCTATTTCAGTTCTGACATTTAAATTCATCTTGAACTAACTAGGGGTGGGAGGTGACAATTTTATTTCATAAAACCTTTTGAGGTTTGGACAGGAACAGAAACATATCTTCCAGCATCTTCACAAAAATAATTTCAAAACATCTATTTTCAGATCTAAGTTACAGAGAAATGTCTGTAAGAGCTGAGGCTGGCATGGGAGACCCATGTGTTTAACTTCTTGTAATTCAAACTACAAATCCTTATCAGATTAAAATACTCTAAACATATAAATGTACAGGAGCTTATACCCAGAAAATCTACAGCCCTTGCCAGTGCATTAACTCCCATATAACCTCCTCAACAGTGATATTATTAAATTATAGAAAAAAGCTTACTGAAAATACAAACCCGTTTACTTCATTAGTTATTTTTACTGGAAAATGTTCCCATCTTGCTCCAGCTGTAAGCTACAGAAGAAAGTACAAAAGTGCAGGAAAGCAACAATTGCCAAGAACTTTCCTATCATCCTGAACACTCGAGGAAAACACGACCTCACAGATCTAGGCCCAGGTCAGAAGCTGTCAATCCCCACGTCACCTACACGTTGACTTCTTAAGGAAAAGACCACATGGAATGGCAGCTCTTGACGTGAACTTCACAGCTGGAGGCTCAGACTGCAGAGACCTTCATATCCTTTTGATAACTTATATAATTACATACAAAGCATAACGTTACAAACCGATTTAAAGGACAATTTCCCCCTGAGCAAAGGTGCAGCATAAACAGCTCCATTAACCAGCTCGCCACTTAAGATTCATGCAAGTCCATAAAACAGGTGTTAAATAGACCTTGTATTGATCTCTTCAATCTGGAATGAATTTTACTGCCGATACACAGACACATGCTTTTAAGATACATACAATCATTAATTGTCTGTATCAAGATCGGAGGCTGGAAAAATATGAACCCAGCATTTTGACTGTTTCATGCTCTATTTCATTAGCTAGTAAAATGGCCTAATGAATCAGGTCTGCAGCTTCATTTGCAAACCTCTCACCATCGAATGTTATCCATGGCAAATCTGCCAGCAGATATAATAATAATACTGTAGCCTGAATAGCTCACCTAGAAGTGAAATACTCAGGAAATCCATCTGAACACTATCCAATGGATTACGAGTGACAGAACAAAGCAAAAAAAATACATCAAACATCTGAAATGGGAAATCACTGTTGAACACCAGGCAATTGGTATCATGAGAATATTCAGAACGTGCCTTACCTGTGTAGTGCACCACACATGTCTGACCCTTCTTTGGAAATGTCCGTCCTGTTGAAATCATAAAAGGTTATTCTTTTATCTTTTCTGATTGACCTGGATAGGTAGGTTTATCTTTCAAGAGGAAAATGATGGACTGAGATTTGGTATTAGCCACTTGGTTACTTCAGGATATCTGAATGTAAATATAAGTGGATCCTCATACAACTTGGAGCACAAGTCTGATGAGGAGCAGCTGAGGGAATTGGGGGTGTTTAGCCTGGACAAAAGGAGGCTCAGGGGAGACCTTACTGCCAAAAGAGATGGTAGGCAGTTGGAATCAGCCTCTTCTCCCAGGTAACAAGTGACAGGATGAGGGAAAATGCTCTCAAGTTGCACGAGGGGAGGTTCAGATTGGATACTGGGAAACATGCTTTCCCAGAAAGGGTTGTAAAGCATTAGAACTGACTGCCCCGGGACGTGGTGGAGTCACCATCCTTAGAAGTTTGAAAAACATGTGGATGTGGCACTTGAGAACATGGTTTAATGTTGAACGTGGTGGTGGTGCTGGGTTGATGGTTGGACATGATGACCTTAAAGGTCTTTTCTAACCTTAACGATTCCATGATTCTGTGACTACATGTTCAAATCACTAATACGCAAGACAGGAATGGGATGCTTTAGGTTAGAAGGTCCCAGTTTGGCTTCTATTTAGCTCTTCGACCAAGTAATATTTTCCTTACATAATTGTTGCTACCTATCTGCATTTTACATACATTTACATTCTGTAAGTGCAAAAAGGCAGTCAAAACTTCATGGATTATAACATTAAAATTCTCAGAATGTTTTTGCTATAGTTTTTTAAATGAAGTCTTAGTCTGACATCATGAAAAAATCCATTTGTATTCACATCTCTAATGCCTTTCACTCATGACAGCTCTATGAGGGCATCTTTAATTAGCAGGAATCGGTTTTACACAAATTTTCACATACAAAGGCAGTTTAATTTTGTAGCGTTGGGCAACAGTAAAGCAGCACTACACTGAATTCTTTTAAGAGCCTGGTAGCTCCTCCTAAAATGTTCCACACTAGAAGGAAAAAAGGCTTAAATTCTTTGCTTGACACTGGAAAATGAAATTACCATTTCCATTTTACCTGTTTTTGGTACTGCCAAAGGCAGTAAAAGCTAAGGGATGATTTTCCAGGCTCAATTAAGTGTCAATGGTGTATTAAAGCTCCTAATCTTGATTTCTCAAGGTTGGCCAGGGGAATGCCCAGGTTCATAAAGCATGAACAAGACCAATTATTAAGGAACATCCTTGACAGAAAGCCAAAAACTGGGGATTAGGGTAGGTTGCCCAGAGAAGTTGTGGATGTCCCACCCCTGGAAGTGTTCAAGGCCAGGTTGGACGGGGCTTGGAGCAGCCCGGTCTAGTGGAAGGTGTCCCTGCCCTTGGCAGGGTGTTGGACCTGCACGATCTTTGGGCTGAAACTGAGGCTCATATCTTAGTCAGCTTTCTGGCCCCTTTAGTCAGAATTAATACAATAACAAGTTATGCATTACAGGGCACTTCACAGGGTATAAACCAACAAGTAACACACAAGCTACGGCCTCAGGGCTTACATGCCAAAATTACATGAGCAGAAAATGGCAGGAGGGCAGGCTAATGCAAGGAACAAACATCTACAACATTAAATTGAGAAGATGGTGTTTCCAAGCACAACCTGAACAGCCTCATTCAACAGCTTTGCTGGCAGGAATATCTCTAGCTGTGAGTTGCACAAAATGCAGTGCAATAGGTATCCAGTTAGGGCACCATGACATGCTGCAGTGGGATTCATCTCTTTTAAATTCAGCCATCTACAACACAGGCAACTATCATATGCCAGTCTCCTGGGCTTCCTCTATTGACAGCAGAGAATTAGCAGTGCTTTGAGAGAAAGCCAGCCTATCCAGAGAGAGCCAAGATGAATTATTCTCTGGAGATGGCCAGAGAGAAAACCAAGAAGGCTGCTTAAGACTAGCCAGCTAACCTGAGAAAAGTTAGGTGAGATGAATCCGACCCTTGGTAAAACAGGTATTATTCAAATGATGCGCTATTATATAGAGATCTGAGAAAAGCACTATCAGACCTTATGGACACATACTCTGCTGTGTGAGTGTACCACCAGCAAAGCCAACGAAGCTACATAATTTCACATCAAAGATGAATTAAAAGCAGAGATTCTGCAGAGATTCGAGCAAGACCACTGACTCGCTGTGGTTTAAGACAGCGCTTAAAGTCAGATGATTTTGATTAAGACTTGCAACCAAGAGAACTAATCCATATAACCTTATTTGGAATAGCATATTGCTTACAAAGACAGCCTTGATCTATTTAATAGCTAGAAAGTACCACTGTGAGATTAAGTTCCACCCTCCATCCTACTCTCAACCCAGCACCATTACTTATACCCACATAACTATTCGGCTTTTACATCGGTGCAACCAAGAGAGGAATTCAATCCCTAGAGCTAAACAGCACAGAGGGAGAAGCCAATTTAAAAGCATACATAAAGAAAGGAAAGATATTGGGCCAAGAAACTTAAGCTGTGATCAACTTGAATGCATTATTCATTGTATATGCCAAGGATGAACCTGGCCTATTATATAGACACGTATGTATGTTAGATATTATATCCTCTTTTAAAAAAAAAAAATCAAACCCAAAACCCTTAAGAAATGATATTATAATCCCACGAATTGGCTCTGGAAAGACGAGCTTGTGCCAAGAAGAGGTGAGTGACTACCACCCCGGCTGCACCTCAGTCCTCGCCAGCATCCCACGCTGGACCGGGAGGCGGTGGTGCCACGACGCGGGGATGCTGGCACGGGCAGATGGTGGCCCCGGCGAGGCCGGGCTCGCCACTGGGGAAAGTTTGGGCTCCCCGGCGGCGCTGACCCCGCTCTCGGGCTGTGCAGCTGTCAGCAGATGCCACAGCAACCCCGGCCGTCTAGCCGCCCCCGCCGCCCCCGCCGCCGCGACCCGGGGCGGCCGCCCGGCCCCGCACCGCCACTCCCGCACCGGGGTTCATGCCCGCGGGGTTGCGGGGATGATCGTGCCCCACCTCCCCTCCTGCCACGCTGCCCCCCCGCTCCGTGCTCCCCGCTCTGCCGGCGGTGCGGCCGCGGCTCCCCCGCTCCCGGAGCCCCCCGTGCCCCCCGGCCCCCGCCGCAGGGCTGCTCCCGCACGGCCCCGTACCGTCTCCCGGAGAGATGGTCTCGATCTCCACCCCCATGGCGGCACCGGCTCGGCTTGGCTCGGCTCGACTCCGCTCGGCTCGGCTCAGCCTAGCTTAGCTTAGCTCAGCTCAGGGCGGCTCGGCTCAGCTCCGCTCGGCTCGGCTCGGCCCCGCTCCCCGGCGCGGCCGGACCCCCAGTGCGGGCAGTGCCCCTGGGCGGCCGCGGGCAGGGGCCGCCCCCGCTGCCCGTCAGCGCCCGCAGCCAATGCGGGGCAGGGGCGGGGAGGCCGGGGAGGGGCGGGGAAGGGAGGGGAAGGGGCTGCCCGCCCCCGCTCTGGGCACGCGGGGGCCGAGGGAACGAGGGGCGCCCTGCGGCGGGGTGTCTGCCCGTCCGCATCGCCCCGCACCCCGCGGCTGTGCGGGGGATGCTGCTGCCATCCCTCGGGCAGGGCTCGCTTTTGCGGCGGCTCCCCCGGGGGGTTTCGGAGCCGTTTCCCTCCCGTCTGACCGTGCCTGAGCGGGGTCCGAGCGGCGGGAGGGCTCAGCGGGTTGCGGTGCGGTACCGCTGCACAGCGCAGGCAAGGGGGCGGGCGGGGGAACCGGGCACCGCGTTTCCAGACCATCCGGACACCAGGACGGGTCTGGGTGCGAGCGGAGGGTCGGCATTTCCCGGTACAAAGATCCATGAAGGAAAGCATCCGTACGCGCACATCACGCTGAAGTGAATGTCACCCCGATCCTGCCGGTGAGCAGCAACACCAGGGCAGTGGTACCCACCGGTGGTGACCCCACACAGCAGCAGCAGTGGCAGGTCTCTAACGGGCTGGCAGTGACCTTGAGTTTCAATGCAAACCAAATTATAACTTCTTGTTCGTATCCATGTTTTAAATAGGAAAATCCATGTATGGATGGCTCAGGTGTTCCGGTGATGTGAGATTACATATTCAATCTTGCTGCAACTACTTCTGATGAGTGCACTTGTAATAGATGAAAAATACTATTTCCTCATAAACTTCTTGTGCACTTGAATATCAAGAGTTTCCACTGCCTCTAAAGGAATAGTTCTGTTTACAGTTCTGTGTGTTCTGGGTTAAAAATAAAAATGGAACCACAACATCAGTTTTACAACTGAAAGAGCTGTCTGTATCCATCTAATTCCAACCTACACTTCTCTGACGTTGCTTTTTCAGGATTTTTATCTGTTGCAAACTGGGTTGCATTCGGGCAAAAAGATTTTCTTATGTTTGGGCAGCTGTCAGGATGAGTGAACTGGGGAATTATTGTGTTGTTTTGCAACTGTGATCTACAGTCTGAGCTACACTGACCATCTCCATGCAGCTTTTCACACTACTCTGATCAGACTGTTCACCTACGTGTTCTATTGTATGTATCTTTTATTGTGGGTCAGACGCTCCAGAATTTCTGGGGCTGGCTGGCTGAAGCTCTGCAAAAGTGGGCAAGTGAGGAAAATCATGGGCTCACACAAGCGCAGAAGCAGCAACGAGGGCTGGACAGGGATTCCTTTTGCCTGCCTCCCATCCCAGTGAATTCTACCTCTGTATAGAATAAGCAGGCCCTTACTGCAGTTCATCAGAGCAGATCTGTAATAGTGCAAATTCTGAAAATGGATTCTTTTCAGTGCCAGTCTCAGAGTGTTGTTTGTTTTCTGATGAGTAGGAAGATACTAAAAACACATTTGAGAAATAGGCAAATGCCAGGTAGGAGATAAGTGGCACAAAGATATTAAGAATGCATGAACATTACCAGTTCCAGATGTGCCTCTGAGTCATTACAGAGCAACAAGGATGGCACAGGAAATGCTGAGAACATAAGGGGAGTTATGAAGGGAAATTCTAGGTACACGGTGTTGTATTAGGGCCTTTGACTTTACAAGAAACAGTTGCTTTCATCCAGGCTCCAGGTAGATGTCCGTGTCCCCTCAGATAATCAGAACATCAGAAGGCAGAAGTCTGATGGATAAAAGCAATTTATACTTTCCTGGGCTCCCTTTAGCTTTTGTAAGAATGTATTTCCTTTGATCAGGGCCACACATCTCTCCACGATGAGAGAATAGTAGATGTTCCCAAGTGGTGTCTTCTGGAAGCAGGAGATTGGACTCAGTCACATAACAGATATAGTTCAGGTGGGATCACAGAATATCTGCTCTGTGTGTCATCACAAGTAATAGGCCTTAAACACAGACTCCAGCATCCTCAGGCAGACAAACGACCCTAATAAGAAAGCAAACCCCACCAACAGCAAAATTCACAAGCCACAAGATGGTATTAGGAAGGACCAAGCACTGACCTGGGTCTAAAATGCTGTATCTATAAGCATCCTATTCCATGGCCTGTTGCCCCATTCTGGATCTCTAAGTGCAAACAGAGCTTCTCTTGGGCATGAGCTAATTAAATCCCCTACACTCATATTCCCAAGCACGTGCAAAAAAAGGTGAGACCAAGTTCCAAGACACAAAAAAGGTAGAGGATACCTCAAAGTTGTTGGTTGAATACTTTTTAAATTTTTGACAGCACAGATATTGAACAAGAAATAATGTTCTTATTTTTCATCTTTTAGTACTCACTATAGGCATCGAGGCACTCAAAGGTGTGTTAACAACTCCACAGCACATGAAGATCTTGGAAGAGTAAACTGTAACAAGGAATGTCCATATCTTCAGGAAAGCTTCTGCAGTATAGGAAAAAGTGGTTTAGGACTGGCAGAGAATTGAAGGGGAAACAGAAGGGACAAAGGGACTAAGAGGGAAAGTTCATGACCAAGGAAATGGCTAAAACCAGATTATCAAAGCAGACCAGATTAGTGTTTTAAGAATGCTCTTTGAAAGTCATTGCATGACATCCACCTCATCCCCCTTTGGGATCCAGCATATCTGTATTAAGGATAAAGTCCATTAGCCTCAGCTTTCAAGGCTCTATAGAGCTCACTTTCCTGAACAGCCCTTTACCACAAGACCTTCACACAGCATGTTTTTCTATCCTGGCAACAGAAACAGTGGTCTGGAAAAGCAGGGGGTTCTCTCGACCCTCCTTCCCAAATGTTTTGATGGAACCACATGACTCCATCATCTGAGATTCTTCAGTGGTCACAGAGAGGACAAGTTGACCACAGTCATTATGAGGTTTTTTCAAAAAACCCAAACCCACAAAGTTTAGCAGCTGAATATCTCATTTTCTTCAGTTAACCCCCCTACAGCCTGCACTGTTTACAAACTATTTATGCGTTTCCACTTTTGGGAAGGCAAACAGTTTTCAAATTTTTAGTGTGTTTTAATTTAGTTCATAGTTCCTATATTGTGAAATCCCAATCTTCACTGTTTTTAAAATCTACAAAGGATCTACAAATCATGTGTAATAGATTCCATATGCACATGAAGAACACCCCTGGAAGGCAAAGCACTAAATTGCCCATAAACGGAAAGCACAAATTCTGCAAATGTGTAAATTCATGTAAGCCACAAAAACCCCCTGACAGTACACATTTCCCTCACCAGCATCCATGGAGAAGGACTGAGCATTACTTTGAAACCCATTAAGTGTTCCGTGAACAGTGAAAACAAACTAAAAATGTGTTACCAATACTGACCTTTCCACTCACTGAACCAACACTCACAATCAAGTGATTTTAATCCCAAAGTGTACAGGTCATGCAAAACCAGCACCACAGTGGAAAAAAACTGATCAAAATAAACCCCAGCCTGCAGAGCTCAGCAGGTCATGTCATTGAGAATGTTCCTGTGCATCACCAGCCTTGACAAAAGAGTCGGGCCAGAATCAGGGATTTCTCTGAAAGCGTGTGCCTAAGGCAACTCTGACAGCACACCCACAGTGTCAGCCGTTTGATGAGCAGATCAAACCCCAAAATCTCAATGTACCAGTTATAGGAGAACTGTCTCGCTTCTCACCACTGCTGGTTACCACAGGCCTGCAGCGCAGTCACCTCCTACCAACTGGTACTTTTCCAAATGCCTCGAAACAGAGTGAGTCGTCCTTCAGAAGCAATTATTCTGAATCCTCATCATCCTCTTGGAAATCCTTATCCACATCTGTATCTGTAGTTTCCTCCTGCAGCTGTAGCTGTGAGTGCAAAACTGCAGCTGGGATTTTTCAGTAGCAATAAAACCGTCCTGAAAGCCAACGCTTCTCTCTCACCAGGCTCTTCCCAACTCAGACATTCACATATTCTCTCTCACAGCACTTTTATGTGAGTCATTATGAAGGTCTTGGACCTGATCTCCAAAGCCTTTTAGAGGATGAGGTGAGGTCGCCTCAAGTGTGCACAGGGAAGAGCTCCAGCTCATCAGGATATACACCACCAGCTACCAGAGTCGGTAGCTTTTGTTCCAGAATGGAGGCAAAAATTCCACAAGATCAGGACATTAGTAATGGAGCTTGCTTCCAGAAGAGATTGATGCAATTTATCACTTCCAGAAACACATGGGTTTAGACAGACTCATGGTCTCACAGGGCTTGTCTCCCCAGTCCAAGGAAAGGTTCTGACATACTGGAGCAACACCAACCATTCCAGTGGGATTAGTGGCAGGAGAATGTGGAGAGGGAGAGGGAGCTGGGTTTGTTCAGCCTGCAGAAGACAAAGAGAAGAAGGATCTCAACTGCCATTTACAACTACCTAGTGGGTGGTGGACAGGATGGTACTGTACTCTTCTTAGAGATGCCCAACAAAAGGAGAAGAAGCAATGGACACAAATTACAGCAAGGGAGATTCTGTCTAATTATAGGTAAAAAAAAGGTCTTCAAAGCATGAGTTATTAAACAAAGCCTTGAGGAACCTGATCAAACTTTGATATCAGCCCTGTTCCAAGGAAGCAGCTGGACCATATGGCCTCCAAAGAGCCCTTCCCCTGAACTGATTTATGAGTCTGTAATATTTTTCCTGTGAGATGAACAAGAGAAGGAAATGAAGGAGTGGTAGTGCGGTTAACCACAGTTCTGAAATTGACTGCATGACCCTAAATCACTTTGGATCTGTTTGCAATGCACGATGCTCCTAAGTGGCTAATAGAAAACTAGCTAGCATCTCAGATGCAATATAAATATGAAATTGCAGCATCCATCCAGACTAATTAGCACACATACAGATTGCTGCAGTGATATTGCTTCATTGCCGACTGTTTTGAAGGCAGCTTGCTGAACTGCAGATACGGTCTGAATCACTCTCAGTATCTAATTTATATAGCAAGAATGATCATTCTGCCTTGTCTGTTTAGATTCAAGCTTTTCAGAGGGAGAGGTCATCTTTTGTGATAAATAAATATAACACCTTGGGACCCAGAGCCTAAACTCGTGCTGCGTTGTCTCACAAATAAAATTTCCAACAATAACTTAAATGGACAATCCAAGAGGATTAGGCTCTCTCTTCCATCCAATACTTCATAGCAAAAAATGGATTAAAAAATGGAAGTAAGTCTCTATTTCAAAATGAATGGAACATTACTGAAATCACATATATAAACAGTAAGCTAATTATTCCAGCTCTGTCATTTCCTTGCTGTGGAAGTTACAGAAGGAAGTCGGTGACTTTGAAAAACTTTGTATTTACAGGGCAACACATTTGCTGCTTTCTTCAGTAAAACTCTTTTCTCTATAGTTTTGGTATTTACTCTGCTGCGTGAAAAAATGTCACTGCAAGACATATTGGAAGCAGTTCAAACAACAGGAGAAAACCAAACAAACCGCAAATATTAGCTACAAGCTCCTGATTAGTCTTTCGATGATTTTGGAAAATGTAACTGTGGAAATGAAATTAACTGGCATTCTCAATTCTCCAGATAAATGAATCAAGGGAGCTGGCTAACGGACTCAGAAAATTAAAGCTGTATTTGTTTTCCTTCGTTCTGCATGTGCAATTACAGCACTGTTTAATGAGTTTCTAGAACCTCCTGACCAAAATGATCTGAAGTTCTAACTAAAAGTTCAGCAGGCAGAGAGGCAGGGCATACCAGCACAGCCACATGTAGGACAGCACAGAAAGATTATAAAAAGTTGGATTTTTTTTTTTTTTTTTTTTTTTTTTTTTTTTTTTTTTTTTTTTTTTTTTTTATGACACTCCAGGGACAGCTTTAATTCCAGGTAAGTGTCAAGAGATCAGCAACAGCCATTAAAAATCTCAGTCTTTTTACATTCATCTCTAGGAGAAATGCAAACACTAATCTTTCTAGTATTCAGCTCATCATCAGGGTTGACCCAGACTTTGGCCTTTAGCTCTCTTGGAGAAAGGCAAGACTGAGTCAGCCATTCCAGATTTGCACCTATGGAATCAAGGTGGATGAATCCTGAAGAACAGGTATTTAGGCTTAAATTGACCTTCAAATAGAAAAATTTCAAATCCTGTTTACTAGAGAAGCAGGAGAAAGTATTTTTATTTTTATTTTCCTTAAAATTAAGGCCTTATCTGAGATAAAAAATAAGGCCAAAACAGAACACTGCAGCCTCTCAGTAAAAATGTAGGCCCTACAATTCTAGGACCTTCAGTACAATTCTACCTAACACTTCAACTAGTTTGGAGACTATGGATTAAAAATGTCATCTGCTATAGCTCAGTTTTAGCTTACATGGACAGTTACAGATGAGCAATTTAAACAAGCAGGTGGATAGAAGCACAACGTTACCACTGTTTCATTTTAATTAGCAGGTTTTTGTTAGAACACATTCACCAATATTTTTGTAGGGAGATCCTACTAAGTATAATTAATGAAAACACTTCAAGGGAAGACCAAGTCAAAGGTGTTTTGTTACAAGATTTTCCAAATACAGCTGGGAATCAGCTTTCTTCAGACACTTCTGAAATTATCCCAAGTAGAACAGCTCTACCAGTGACAACAACAACAAACTATTCAAGTATCCTGGCCATACATCAAGCGAAATAAGATGCAGAGAGACCACACAATCTTTCTCAACCAATATTCTCAACCACAGTTTAACTGCTTGAATAGATACTAGAACCCATAGGATTCAGAAGCAACCAATTTTTATATAATCTATAAAATTTCCTTTCTAGTGTACTTTCCAAAACAGGTATTACTAAGAGTTTGACTGTGTCTACATTGTCAAACAACCTGTATGAATACAGGGTCATGTCCAGCTCATGCTGTCCTGAGTTCCTTTACAATAATAAATTATTTTCCCAGAGCTGACAGAGTTTAATGACCCTTGCAATTTATCAAGCTGAGATAAATATATATATGCTAAAAATATTACTATCCTTTGCTCCTTTTCAAGTCTCAACGGGCTTTCAGTTGAAAGTGATCTAACTGAGCACATACACTGTGGCATTTAGCCACGCAAGAAGTTCCTAATTTATCTGATGTGCTTGGTAAGGATCATAAAAATATCACTTTAAAAGTACAAATTTACATCATCATGTAAAAAAGAAAGTACTAATAAGAGATGTCTTCGAAAACATGTAATGCCTTTGAAAGAAAAAGACTGTCATAGTTTGGAAGTTGAATGTTGCCTTACAGATGGAAAGACCCGTTAGAGCGTTCATTCCCTCCCTTTGCCAAGACAGGAATATTTCCTAAAGAACATTTCATGGTCTTCTGCCCAGTACAATTTTCACAATGTAAGTATTGGAGTTTCTATCGAAAACCCGATTGCTTTACAAAGCATGCACAAGAGACCAGCATATACACGTGAGAGCATTAGGTCAAAACCAGTGGTTTGAGACAGACAGAGCATTCAGCAGTAAGAAGGATGTGGGTGGGAATCACATAGCTCTAGAATGGGCTATTGGTGGGCTGATCCTTGATAAATGCGCTGGTTATAACAGACATGCACGTACTGACTGCGCAGCCATTCCTTGGCATTCATCTGTTCGTACCCTATCTGAGTACTTCAGATAGGCTCAGAAAGCAAGAGCTATTCATCTATTTTAGGTACTACAGGATGGAATGAATCATGCCCTAAAAGTATCTATTCCTCACCACTGACTTTTAAGTGAGTCAGTAAGCAGGGTCTGACTTAGACAACTACAGTGTGTATGGCCAGAGATATATTAGAGAGCTGAGGCTCAGCTCTGTTGCCCAGTGTCCTACCTTCATGTAGGCAACAATACGTATGTACCTCAGCACTGAAATGTTAATTTGTGGGATGAATCCCACACCTACAATTATGAGAAATGAGTATCATTCTCTGTGACGATCTTTGCATAGCTATCCCTTATGTGCTTTCCATCTTAATTTCTCACCTGTTTTGCTTTAGTGTTGTGAAAGCCAGAAAAACATTAGGCTCTTGCTGGGAGCAAGGATGAAGTGGCCTTCTCGAAAGATTTGGTTTTCTTCTCCTCCCAATGAACCACAGAAGTCCCATTGTAGTGGGAAGACTGGGTGATTAACAAATGCTCTGCCAACTCTATTCCCCCCAAAGATGATGAACTGCTATGTTAGAATTGCCTTTCTGTTACAGAGCAGAGCGAATTCCAAGAGCCACAAACATCAACAGAACTGCTGACAACATTTCTGCAAGAGTGATAGATAATTCAGGTTGGAATGATGTGATGGAGGATCCCTTGTGCCTTCCCTGAGAGACAGGGATTTCAGAGAATCCAAGGTCCCATATCACAGGGCTCTCTGCAGTCAGTCATACACTCATTTGGAGAGCTGATGTCTAGCAGCATATCCCTGAGTGTGGAAGAGAGCTCAGAGAATCTGTGAACTTCTATAAGAAGATGCAAAACCTTTGTCTTGCTCTAGCAGTGTCTCCTCCATCATATGTGTCCCCATAGTAGATGATATTTACAGATGACAGATAAACCAGCCTGTTACCCTTGGCCCAGGCAGCCCCTCCAGAAGGGTAAGATCAAGGCTCTGCAAGTATGAAAAAAACAGTCTTATAAAGAAGTGGCTTTCCTGCCTGAAGTCTCCTTAGTTTGGATATAACCTCCATAGAAAAGATGAGGGGCTGGCTGGCCTTTACACAATAATTTGCATACATGTTTTTTAATTAACCACACTTCTTAACAGTTTTTAAAATATGTTTATGTAAAAAACACACTATTCCATTAGAGCTTTCCCACTTTACATGACATATGTACAAAAATGTGTAGCTAGTGGGTAAAATCCTATTCTGAGAGCAATAACAGCACACAAAGACATCCCTGTCAGAAGAGCACTGATTTACATACTGTGATCAGTGGATCTGCTCTGACAGATTACGGATTTTGTGTCTTTATTAACTGTGCATCACTTTCACATTCGGTTCCAGTTAGCTGATGACAGATAACTATTTTTTAAATTCAGATCTCAAGGCAAAGAAATGTCCATGTGGAAAAATAAGGACATCTAATATGTATTTATTATGTAAATAAATACTCAAGCGTCTTGAAAGTGTTGAAGTAAATGACACATCAACTCAAATTGGTGAAATCATGCTGAGTAGCTTTAAATAGAAATACTTTTGAAGTAAAAATACCACAAAGCATTAGACATTTCATAAAGTTGAGCTAAATTAGTATTAGAAAAATTATTACTCTTACATTTTTATTACATATTGAGCTGGATCTGTCTTTCTCTGAAGTCACCAGGAATATTAACATCAATTTAATCAACTTGAAGCAAGATTTAGCCTGGCAGAGTTATTTTACCATGAGTAAAGGAGAAAATTAAGTCTGAAACTCAGCCTCTCCAGCAAGGCTCTGAACTCAGATCCACAGAGATATTTAGATACCAATCTCCCACTGGACAAGAAATAGACAGGTAAATATATTTAAGAACCTCAAACTCATTATCTCTTATCCATGTTGAACACAAAAAGTATTCACTGTTTCCCTGAATAATAAGTAGGGCAATGTGGGAAAACAGCAATATAAAATCAGTATTATATAAAAGGGGCAGCTCACCCTCCACAATGGCAAAGGCTGGATTAATTTTCCAGCATTCATTATGAACCATGGGAACTCATGGCTACCAACTGGCAGCTGTGTGCAGCTCAGTGTTCAGCTTTGGACTTTATACACTACTTCTAACAACCATCTCCTCCAAAGCCCCTGTCTGGAATCACACTGCAGGGCAGAGCCAGCCAAGGTGCCACCAGCTGTAACACCTCGTTTAAACCACAGGTAGCATTCTGATCTGAGTTGCACCAAAGTTAATCAGAGACACAGAGATGATAATAGATCAGAATCTAGCTCACTGTCGGTGTAAAGACTCCAGTCACACACTGGAGTGTCTCGAATTTCTAAAACAGGTTACTCTTTGTGTCGTTTTTCTGGGGTCTCGGTGGAAGACTGGGGTATTGCCAGGAGAGTTTTCAATTACCAGCCTCTATTTTGAGTGTGTGCTATACAGATCTGTGCATGCCAGGGTAATGCAGAAATATTATTTGTATTTTTTTCCCCTGAAGAATAGAATAGCTGAATGAGGGGAACTTGTTTTTTCCTCTCTATTTTTATCCCGCTTTTAAAGATGATGCTGTGACAAAAAAAGTGAATTGTCTCTTATATTCACCTTGTGCCTGCTTTGATTGCCAGTATAACTTGTTTAATTGTCATGGCATAACACGGTTTTTTACCATTTGTATATTTTCCAAGTTTTCCATTATTTACAATTTTTTTAAAGACGTAATCTGAAAGATAATCTTATCTCAAAGGAGTTTTGTCATATATGGTGTTTATGGGGCTACCGGATGATTCTGTTCTCACAGAAGTTCCTTGCCCACATTATTGCCTCCCACAGAAAAACACCCACAGAATGAACCATGGGAGGGAATTTTCCTAGAGATCCTCAAATATTATCCCAAATGGATTGCAAGGTTCCAGCTCAGTTGCTACACAATAGAGCTCGCAGTGTGTCCAAACCCTGCAGATTTCAAGAACACTGAGCATTAGAAACTTGTTAAAAGGCCACAACAAACTAATGCTCTCTATCATGCCAGTAGAACTTTGCGGATGTTGCCATTTTCATATCTAAAAATCTTAGAGAATGAACTATAAATTAACATAAGTACCTCAGATGAAGTCCTATTTCCTAAAGTCTTCAGAGAGAGATGAAAACCTCATTGTGGCTCTCCTGCAAATATTTTGCAAGATTTCAGTGTTTGTGACATGACCTGAATTCCAGAACTGAGGATGATTCTGTTATTGGCAAATCTCACAGATTCAGCCTCTGATAATGTCAGAGACACTGCTGAAGAGTGGGTGCTTTAAGAGATGATGAAATGAAAAAACCCAAAACAACTGCAAATAAAGTCCAGTCTTCCACATGAACAGTCAGTTCCTGCTCTCAAGATGCCTGCACAGCTTCAGAACACACATCATCCTCAGCGAAATATCTGAGTGTTTCAGTCACACTGATGCAGAAAAAGTTTCTGCATCCAAATCACATTTTAGGTTGCTAGAATCCAGCTGCAACATAGTTTTGTTAGGATATTTAAAGCACAATGGTGCAGAATACAGATGAGATGCTGTGCTAAAGAATAGCTTTATCAGTTTCAGCAAAATACATCCAGAAGACAGCAAAGCAGAGAAGCACCATTATTTTAAAGCAAAACAAAAATATCTTATACAGACTCTGCCAATTTGTGGAGTTTCTGGGATTGTATTTTAATGTAATCTATTCACTATAACTACTATGGGTAAGAAGTTGCCACTGATAAATGACACAATAATCCTACTACCACTTGGAGGAAGCACAGAGTAGTCAGAGCTCCCAGTGAAATACGTATGGCAGTGTGGCATCTGTGCCAGCAATGGGTAAGGTAAAATCATTAAAAAGCATGGTTTCACCAGAAGCACAGACAAAGACCAAGAATTTAGAAGTCTTGCATAAAAAGGAATCTTCTAACCTGCTTATTTAGCTTTTTGATTTTTACCTATTCCAGTCATCCTTGCTGATTTGTCCTTGAAAAATATAAAAAAGGTTTTATTTTGAATGTAATTTTCACGAAATAATCCACAAAAAGCAAGTAGCTGTGAATGAGCATGTAGACGATTACATGCATTTGGGAATTCTTTAGTGGTACTAAGCATCCTCAGTAAATACACTTGGAAAAAGGATATTAAAAAAATTCTTACATTAGAGGTCCAACAGCCTTCAATGAGATGTTTGTTTCCCCCAGGTGGTACTATAAAAATATATAATGTATTAATCAGTCAAAGATGCAGAATGTGTATAGTTAAGTCTTACATCTTGTACTATGGTTTTTTATTGATAACTAATAAACCTCTCCCCACGTTTAATTTATTCACTTTTTTTTTTTTTTAATGTAAAAAGCGAGAGACACACAGGAAAGCTGAAAGGAGACATGCTGGCAAAACAAGAATTACAAAAAGATGCTGAGGATGGGATTCATTTACCTGCATATAAGCTTTTAATGCCATCTTAGACAGTCTAGGCACTATGTCAGGATCATCTCTTTGTTGCCAGCTGCCACTCCAGAATGGCACTACTCCTCTGTAAGCCCTATGCCACATCTGCCAGCCCAGTGTGGCTGTCTCAGATATCCCAGGGCACTGAAAATAGCAATGGTTGCTTATATTTACGTAATTAATCCCACCCTGACCATTTATGCTCAGTGACCTGCAAGCTCTGTCCGAGGTAACCCCAGAGAAGGATGCACCGAGGAGGGAAGGGTGGAGACACCAAAGGCAATCCCTCTGGGCCCGAAACAGCACAGCTGACCCAAACTGGCGTGTCCTCACAGGATCCCCTGTGTTACAGGAGTTTATCAACTGGTTCTTCTGGGTCTTTGTCAACTCAAGGATCGTGCACCACGTTATGTTACATATTGTAGACACTGCAGAGTTAAGAGAAACAGGAAAATTTTGGCTTCCCCTTCGCATTTTGTCCATACGATGAGGGAACAGCCCTCACATACAGGTTGCTGGCAAGACCAAGGAAGATATATATATATATTTGTAGCCAGGAAATCTGTCCCAGTAAAATGGAGTCTAATCACTAATCAGTTGTCTTTGCTTCTTGACTACTTTGCTTTTTTTTTCTCTCTTTTTAAATCTCACCTTCCGTCATTCTCTTGTAACTGCTAACTGAACAGAGCATGATTTCCTTTTCTACTTTCCTTTCATAGTCACTTAGGATCTTGTGTCTTTGAAAGGTGCTGCCCATCAGAGATTGCAATCTGCCTCATACAGTTCTCATTTATGCTTAAATCTTCTTTTATCCTTCAAAGGCTGGCTGAAAGAAGTGTCAGGTCATTATTTCAGGCTGTAGCTCAATACTTAGGCTTAACAGCTTATGATCTCTCTCTTCACTAAAGACCTTCATTCACTGAAGGTCGAGGTATTAGGGTGCTATTTTTAAATATATTCCCAGCAGTGAAGAGTTAAAAATAGTGTTCTACGAAAATGCACAGTAATTGGTTAAACCTTGTTAGCCATCACATGAAGATGTAACTCCTCCCAGGAAAAGACACAGCCAAAGCAGCTTTGACATGGATTTATACTTAGAAGAGCAGCTGCAGGCCTACAGGGAAGGAGTTCACAACATAGGCTCTTGGATTATGAGCAGAAAAAAACAACTTCATTCTGGAAAGGAAGGGAATGAGACATGCAAAAAAATTTTCCTCACCGTGAACTACAGGTGAATTCTGTGGATTCTGTACTTTGGAACAACCACCATTAGACAGAGATCTTAAGAAGATGGAGCTGGGAAAGGCAAAGCTGCTGAGAACTGGCCTCAATGCTTTATATCAGGCCATCCATCCCATGCATGGAATCGCTTGGACAGATGGGAAACAAGTGATACTGACTGCTTTATACTACCAAAACGGAGAGCTGAAGTTTGGAGACTCAAGTGTTCTTGGTCAATTTGACCACGTTCATGGGCTTTACTGGGGCCCATGTTGCTCTACAGACGTCCCAGCTCTGCTTGCCGTTCAGCACAAAAAGCACGTAAGCGTTTGGCAGCTGGGCTACAGCACTGCAGAGAGGAAAAAGCCCTTGATTTCTCAGACCTGTGAAGTTGGAGAGCCATTCCCACTGCTCTCTCAGGGCTGCGTCTGGCATCCAAAGAAGGAGGTCTTGGCTGTGCTTACAAAACGGGATGCTTCAGTCCTGCATGCTGTTCGTACTGACAACACACGGGTTAAGGCAGATATCAAGAGCAGTGGGCTCATCCACTGTGCTTGCTGGACAAAGGATGGTAATCGTTTAGTAGTTGCTATAGGCAGTGCCCTGCACTCCTACATATGGGATCATGCTCAGAAAACTCTAAATATCTGCTCCTTTTGCCCAGTCTTTGAAGTGGGAGGTTATATTTGTGCTATAGAAGCCACACTGGATTTCCAAATTGCTGTAGCTACTGAGCTTCCTTTAGATAATATCTGTGGTTTCAATGCAGGCATTGCATTTGATGTGCCGTCTGGTACGGAAGCTGGTTCTTTAATCTCACACCCTGCTCTGGTGCTCGGTGATGAGGAATACTCACTGGACACGAGAAGAAAGTCCATAGATTCAGATAGATCAGGTGGTGATTCGGTTGCTTCTTCTTCGTCAGGTCCCATGGATTTAACCCATATCCTTGCCAACCACCGTCGGTCTGATCCCAGTCCTCTCGTTACTCTGAAACGCAAAGACTCTGCAGCAACAAATGGTCAGGATTCTTCTCACTTGATCTTGGTGACTTTTGAGAGGAAAGTAACCACCACCAGAAAAGTCACCATCCCAGGTATTCTGGTTCCTGATATAATGGCTTTTGACCTTAGAGCTCAGATTGTGGCCGTAGCCTCTAATACTTCTAACATTGTTCTGGTGTATTCAGTAACCTCTTCCTGCATGCCTCACATTCAACAAATCCAGCTGGAAAAAAATGAAAGACCAAAAGGTCTATGCTTTTTAACAGATAAACTCTTACTGATTCTGATTGGTAAGCAGAAATTCCCTGATCCTAATCTCATTCCATCTACAAGTTCAGACAGGTATGTAATACGTCTTATGATCAAAGAATTGATGCTGGAAGACAATTCTTCAGCGATGCCTGAGGTTAAGCAGAATACGTTTCATAACTTTGAATCCTCTGTTAATATACCTGGAAAAAGAAAGTTCTTTGAAAGTCTTGCTACAGAAGACCAAGGTCAAAGCAGGGAACTGTTAATACCAAGAAGCACAGTTATTCAATCACCAAGTGGTCGGAGAAGACTCATCGAAGAAGTAAAGAGCCCTAGTTATGAGCAGAGCTCTTCATCAAGTGTGAGTGATCTGGATGAAAAAAGGCTCCCAGGTGACTCCTCAGTGGCCTTGGAAACTTTGGATGCTGAACCTATAAATCGCTCAGTGTCTCTTCGTGGGTTTGGATCACCTACCAGGATTTCCAGCAGACCAACGTCCCCTAAAGTGCAGTTCAATGTGATCCAAGAAACACCAAGTTCTCCTAAAAACAACAATTTGCCAAGTGAAAGAGGAGTGGGTCACATATCTAGAAATTTAGAGAGACTTTGTGGCAGCTTCAATGAGTTACAAGTGAGTCTTTCTGAAATAACAGACTTTGCCAGAAACGGGAGGAGGATATCGTTGGCCTATCCATGCTCACAGGAACCACCCGTCGTTCATATCACTTACCAGGTAACATTTTATCAGCTTAAAAATATTGCGATAGGACACTAAACTTTTAAACAATCTTGCATGTATTTAGGTTTAAATTGAGAGGATGCACCTCAAGTCTTACCAACCCATGAGAAATGCACCCTAGGTTTGGCATCAAGCTTAATCTAAAGTGGAATTACAGTTTGTCATTGGAACAATAACTCAGGATGATGTGGGTAGCTTAGAGGATACTTCACATGGGAGTTTTATCTGTTTGTTCTTTGTCTATGTGCCACTGTCTTGAACACTGGCTGATTTTGTGTGCATTTGTCAAAGAGAGAGAACAGAGCCAAAGAGCTGTTAACATACAAAAGGTTTATGTTAGTTTAGTGCAGAGCTGAGCCAATGAGTAGGGTGGTAGTAGCCCACCAGAAACATAATAAATTCAAACTCAAGTTCAAGTCCAAAGTCTGAAGATAGCCAGACTCAGAGAAAGACTGAAACAAAGCACTGAATTGCAATTTATGGAAAATTCAAATGGGTATGACATGAATTTGGCTTATTCCTACTTTGATTTCTCACCACTAATCTTCACAGAGCTGGATGTTCTCAATTTGTAAAACATATTGCCACTTAAAATTTTCTGGGAAAAAAACCACAACCAAACAAACAAAAAACCCAATCCATCAATATGTAATTATCATTTCATTAAACAAATAGAAGAATGTCAAACCATCATGCTCCTATCTACCCTTGTTTTGGCAAATTTCCTACTGGCTTCAATAAGAATTTGAGCTAAGGAATGTAGGTTGGGTAATTATTTCTGGCTATTCTTAGTATTATCTGCAGTAATACTAACATTATCCTGATCAAATTTTTGAACATGCTGGTGATAGTGGTATTGCTGCTAAAACTGGGGTCCCTTTCAGGATGTAGATGCCAACTATAAATGCATTCTTATCTACTGCAACGTAAGCAGCATTGTGTCAAAACAATACATTACACTGTGATGATGCTGAAGTATGTACTTCTCAAACAAATTTGACTTCCTTTTACTTTACAGAATTCCATCAAGACATCTAAGTACCCCTCCTTAAACACTCATTAAGGGAATGGTGACTCAATTCAATCATGTTAGTTAGTTTTTAGCAATCATTTACTTGGCATTTAAGCAGATTCTAGTATGCTGTCTCCACTGGATAAAAGCAAAGTCTTCGATCTGAATTAGTCAATAATTTAACTTGAATACATTATACAAATTCTGGTGAAAAAAACAACATATTTATTTTAAATAATTTAGGATTTTATTGGCCAAGAAGTAAGCCCTTCTGTTCTTCAGCATGTTCGAATTAATTCTGATTTCTTAACATAAATCAACTTATTTATTTAGCAAGCAGCCTTGTCTCTAGGATTCAATTGGATTAACCTTTCCAAAGAGAAGTTTTATTTGTGATACATAGCATTAATCTAAGATCTGAAGTCGCTGTGCATGTTTGCTTGCACAAGTAGTAAGAATTAATTAACCTGGTTTTTCCTTTGGAAGCAAAGAAAAAGAAGTGCTTCTAAAATACTGCTAGACAAAAGGAAGACTTATTTATCTGAACAAGTTAGTTTCACATTGAGCCAGCAGCAAGAACTGCTAGCACCACGTTATAATGACTCAGAAAATGTGCCACTGAAATGCCTTTCCACGCACAGCTTTCCTGGGGAAGTCTCAACTAATGCCTTGCATAGTTCAGCCCCTGTTCTGAAATCTAACAGGATCACAGCATGGTGCCAAAAAATAATGAAAAATAGAACTTGGCAAAAAGGTCTCCAGACAGACAGGGAAATATTTGCTTCATGGGCAGCTAATAATTTTCAGAGAAAATATCTGTTTTGATTAGTTTAGGTTCAGACATCTGAACCTTGTTCCTCCTTCAGGAGTTGATTAGCGCACTGTGAGCTCAGAGACCAGCTGGGCTGTGGGTTCCAGCCAGACTTTGTGTTCACAGTGCAAAAAGTCAGGAAATAGCTTTATTGCCGTATGATATAAATATCAGCCAGTGGAAAACATTCTAAGCTTTAGCAACACTGCAGTCCAGTCAATAATATGGCCATTATCTTTCAGCTCTTTGTGCCAAGTGCATGTCTTCTTAAGTGTCTGTATAATCCCCAGCACAGCAGAGGCTCAATCCTGATTGAGAAACCTATTGTTCTATAAAATATAATGATCAGTACTGCGTAACTATATTTGTACATTAAAAACATAAAAGGAAAGTTTAAAACACAATAGATAAAAATGTAGCAATAATTAATGAGCAATTATGAACACCGCTGTGCAGAAGCATTATCGACATATTTATGTGTGTTTTCAGGTCTGCTTGGAACACAATAAACAAAAACATTTTTGCTTAATAATTCATAATATCTGCTCACTAAATAGTCTTCAAAACCTTTGTTTATCCTGTTAGTGCAAGCCTGACTATAACTCCTCTGAAGTCACGTCCATGCAGTGCTACCAGAATTTATATTCCTTGTAGCCCACAGCCATAGAAGAAAATCACGATCACTCACACTTTGGAAATGTCACTGCACTATCACTTGTGTAATAGCATTCAGCCACCGGAGGTAACTTGATCATTCAACCCTGAAAAGCAAATATTATTGCTCTTTCATCACATACAGACTTGTGATTCAGGGTAGTGTGGGAGGCTAGACAGACAAATGCAATAAGAGGATATTATTTAAAAATTAAAAAAAAAAAAAAAAAAAAAAAAAAAAAAAAAAAAAAAAAAAAAAAAAAAAAAAAAAAAAAAAAAAAAAAGAATCTGTCACAGATTTGTTTCTGTTTCATTTTACAAAAAGATACTTTTATCATCCTTTTCTTCCAGAAAAGGAACAGCTGCAGAATATTTAAACTGGTCTCATTCAAAAGCTAATTACAGTGGAAATAAAGCCAATCTGGATTTGAAATTACAGGCATTTAGGCAAACCTCTCCAGGAGGAATAAGATTCATCTTAATATCTTAAAACTCTACATTTTGCTCACAAGCAGTACTATGTCAAAAGTGTATATCACTGAGAGCATATATTGCATAATTAAACAGGAAATAAATATTTTTCAGCAATCAGTCACAATGACTTTCTTTTCTTAGGACTCATAATAATTGCACACAAGTCAATTTTTATTTTTATAGTATCTTCGTACAATTTACTATGGGCAACTTTATTGCCAAGGCCAGCTATAAAATAAACAATTTTTTTTTACACAGAGCTGGGAGATGAATAGAGAGGATTCAAACATATGGCAGTAAAATTCTTCTGATAGAAATACGTGACGTAAAGAAGGGGGCTGGAAGAGGGGGGCACAGTAAAATGAGCAAAGACCAGGCTGCAATGATAAGCTGTAATAAGACCAAGAACCTTTCTTAAAATCCAAAGGGCAATTTTGACTCTTGAGCAATAGAAAGTAAGTCATGAAAATGATGGAAGAGGGAGGTGATGTGACTGCTCCCTGGAGTAAGAAACTAGTCAGCTATCCTGAAATTTCAAAGGAAGAGATTTAGGATGACTGTAAAAGAAAGACCTGCAGCAGTCAAGAGAAGGTGTGATTAATGCATGGATAACATTTTGAGCAAAGGTTGAGGAATTTGTTATGAACAAATTCTGTCAACAATGTTCTGAAACTGATCAATAGCAGACAAGCAGAGGAGACACAAAACCTTTCATTCGAGCAAATGATTTGTTTGTTGGATACACAGATACAAAAGAAAAGGAACATGCAATGTCAAAAATGAAGCCAAGTTTTAATACTGTGCGAAGAAAGTAAAGATCTGACTTAAAAAACCCAAACCACTCAAAATATAAAGATGATGGAAGCACAAGCACAAAGGTATATCTCAGATGACAGTACACCTGAAAACAGTAGTTGCAGAACTATTAACAGGGAGCCACGAGTAGAGAAATCCCAGCACCATATCACCTGCAATGCTGATGTGCTATAAACGCAAACTGCTCTGGGATTTAAGCACCTCTGAGCTCCTGAGATCTCTTCCAGTGTAAACATTTTACAGGCTTATGCTTCTCTGCCAGGTTAATTAAGGTTGCAATCGGAATGTCCCACATAAGGGCAAGAAAAGGTATTAAGATCTCCACGACAATAAAACCAGGATGCACTAAAAATCAAGCAGGAATCAGAGCAACAGTAGAAATCATGACAGAAAAAGGGAGCAGTGCAGGGTGAACACCTAATTGTCACTACCTGTGGCAATGATGCACGAGGCTCAGTGAGACACAGAATGTAAAAAATCATTGTTCTCATTCCTCTTCAGTGTTCTTCCTTATCTATTTAAGTCCCTGTTCATTGTTTTCTGGGCCAGAACACCCACACGTAGCTAATTTACCAGTTTTTTTCTCATCCTGCACAATGAATGCGGGGGCAAGGTAAAAGCAAGCTGAGTAATGGGTACTAAGGAATCAAACCTGAAATAACCATTGGAGCACAACACAGAGAGCTGAAATCAAGGCTTTAAGAGAATGAAAACAGTTCTAGGTAACTACAGCACTACTCATCATACAATGCAGGCAATGTGACAGACTAACCTGATATCTTTCCCTTATATAAGAACTGAATTTTAACACCAAGGAGATGAAGAATATTTAAAATACCTGTAATTCAGTACAGTACTTGAAATTATGCTACAGGGGAAATTATTTGTTCAACAGCAGAGTATAGTGATTAATAGAAGAAAAATAAGGTTATTGTGGTTAAGGAATCAGCTGGAAGGAAGGTAGTAAATGATTACAGTAATATAGAAGAAAATGGGAAAAATTTACTAGTGGATTTTCTCATGATTTATCTTCAGGCTTATCATAAATTTTCATTAATGCTCTGCTGAGTTATGCTAATAAAATATGCATATGACATTAAATCAGTAGTATTTTCAATAGAGAATAAGGATATCACACCTGTAAATTGATGACCTTAGTATCTAGAATAAAAAGAAAAGGATTGAATCGAACTAAATGAACTAGTACGAAATGCACAGTGATATATTCCAGGATTAACAGATGAAATTTCTGCTTTAAACTGGGTATTCACTAGTTAGAAACAACTAAGGATGACAAGAGCTTGTACGTGTTAAGTGACTACAAGATGATTATGAATCAAAAATACGATACTTTTATGAAAAGAACGAAGGCAGTGTGTGGTTACATCAGTGAAGCACATCACTCAGCAGGTAATGCAGCAGTGGGCACACAGATGGGAGGCCTCATCTGGAAAACAACTTACATTCCTAGACATCCAATTGCAAGAAAGACACATTCAGATTTGAACTGATCATTAACCCAGTGTTAGTAAAACCAATACTGATTGGTAGCACATTCTTATTTACCTCACTGTTCCATCAGTTGTTGAATTTAAGTTCATTAAGATGATCTCAGCACCCAGGCAAGCGTGGGCACTGCATTAGGAAATACAAGACGAATGGTGAAAAGGTCAGGAGGCAGAAGCAGCTCCAGCTGACAGCTCAGAGGGGTGCAAAAAAGGGATGGAAAACACGTTCATTTATCGTGCAGACATGCAGTGTATGTAACACCTAATGCAGGGATCCTTTTTGCCTTAGTAAATTATTTCCTTCTCATACATATTTGCATTCCAAAACATGAGTTTTGAACGACAGTTTGGCACTGCTGTTCTGGGCTGGCTGCTGCCCAGAACACCCTTTACAGGCTATAAAATCTGGCTGAGGGCAGGCTGACTTGGGTGAAGGAAAACAATTATTGAATTGATGGTTTCTTTTTGCTGGATTTTTGTTGAGGGAGAGTTGGACTTGACACACTGCAGGAAGTTGGCTAAAGAAACTTAATACTCACTCACGCATGTGGAAATATATTTGTTTCTTCTGTGATTAATATGTTCTTAGTCTACCAATAAACTTTGGTTTAGGAAAAAGCAACTAGCATAATGAATTTCAGTTTGGGAATTTTAAGTCCTTTGGCTTCTGCTGGAGATAAATAACAACACAGCAAAGCCAGACATGGCTTTTGGGAAGAGGTGGGTTAAATTTATTTTGCCTAGAAAATTGTCTTTGGGTTAAAGCATGAAAATGGGAAATACTGGGGTGAGATTTTAGTTGTACTTCTAACTCTGTCACAAGTTGCTTCCACGACCTTGAGTAAATCTCTTAAGCTTCCTGTGTAATGGTATGATCCTCTATAAAAAGAGAATACTAAGAGTTACCTGCCTTACAAGAGTGCATGGGTTTAAATCAGGTAATCTGTGATAGGACGTGTGAACACATTCCTGAAAGAGAAGGCACGTTATCATCACTTAAACTAAGCATTAAACAAAAAAGGCTAAACAATTAGAAGATTAAAACAGAGGAAGATTCTTGACCTGACAAAATTTGTCAAAAAATAAAAATAAATGTAAAGTTGAATAAATTTATAATTATAAATAGAAGTATATGACAGAGGGAGTAGCTCATATGAATGCTCATAAGTGATGAAAGACAAAAAACTCTGAGACAACCTCTGAGGTCTGTAATTGAAATACAGTTTAGGACAAAAATCAAATGTCATGCAGCTTTGTATCTACAGTAGCTTCTTCCACTTCCAATGGCTGTTCCAACAATAATGTGCAAGGCTAAGTAGAAAACAAATTAGAGCAAAGTCATCGGTAGTACACATTTCCATTCAATTGATTTAAAGTCAACAGCAGCAGAGTTGGTTTTTTGATTATTCTTGAGTCGAAGCCTATCTAAATGAAAAAAATGAACCACGCAGGTCAAGGCAATGTGCCTGTCTCATTTATAGTCCACCTTTCTCTATAATTCATTAACTGAAGTATCAGTTTGAATAAACCTGCTATTTCAATCTAAAATCAGGAAAATGAAGTAGTTTTTAGCATGAAAATGCAGCAATGAAAAGCTTTGCACAAATACCTGTAGAGGTAAAGAGCATCCTTACAATGTCTATGCTAAGCACCTGCTCCTTGCTGAACATTCAACCCGTTGAGTTTTAGGTGTATTCAGGTTCAATAGAATATAGAATAGAACAGAATAGAATATAGAATAGAATATAGAATAGAATAGAATAGAATAGAATAGAATAGAATAGAATAGAATAGAATAGAATAGAATAGATAATTTGAAGAGACAAAGAAATTCTCTTATATACTTACAGCTATAATAAAAGGTTGCTGTAAGTTTCTGATTGAGAAAATGATACTTCTTTGATGCATTTCTTAGGTATTTCCTATATTGATTATGCAGCAGCAAATTTCTGGCTATTTTGAATGGGGAAAGAGATAAGAAGACCTTTGAAAGTTGGAAAGTTCATGTTTTTAATGGAAAGATATTTTTTATGGTTCCTATACATAAAATAAATCATAAATAAATAAATAACAATCAGCCATAGACTATCTGCATGACCAATTTACAGCAGAGTGGTGGAAAAGACTTTTGGAACAGTCAGTAGACATTCTGATTTACAGAATCCAATGTGGCTGCATGACAGCATAGATGCTATGTACAGAAAAGTGAAAGTGATTGATTTAGAAAGGTTGTTACACAGCAAAAAAGCACATGTTCACTGAGAGAGCAACTGTCAAAAGACAGCACAATTAGAAATGAAGACAAGCATTAAAAGAGACATTTATTTAGTCAAAGGTTAGATTACTGTGCACAGGAATAGGAGATGCAGTTGTGAATTCATTCAGCTGTAAGTTTCACATTAACAACAAAGATTCAAGGGTATGAAGTAGACGCAGACAGGGTAGGATTAGAAGAGGAGTCAGGATAGATGACATTCTTTCAATCCCTTCTAAAACATTACCTTGGATCTCTTCTAAATGTACAAAACAGAAAGGTCTGGGAAATAGGGTAAATAGACTGTTTACTCATATAACAAATACGTACAATACGGGGGCATTGCAAACATAAAGATGCCAAAGCAAAAAAATAAAAAAGCAAAGCAAAACACAACACATGGAACTACACTGGCGGAAAGCAAGGAAAGGACAACATTAAATTCACAGGACAAAGTAAAACAATATTATTTAGAAGAAAATGTCCCACTCACATATTTCATAATGACATTAGGTCACTGGAAAATGTCCAAAGTTAAAATGACTTTCCAATGAAAGCAGATCAGAAAAGGTAAATGCAAATATATATCTATTCCATAACCATAGTAGCTCGACTATTTTGTGGCCCTTGCACCAGAGTGATGGAACATAAAGGTGTCAATTCTCAGGGACACCTAAATTTCATGAAGCACGAATCAACCCCCTTTGCATTCAAGTGTGTTCTTTCAGTGACTGTCAGGGCAAATTCCAGGGCTGTAAATCCATACATTCCCTCACCTTCCCAAGCTACCTTGCTATTACAGCTTCTCAGGGAAGAAGCTGTCACTGTGTCCAGTCTCTCTGCAATTTTCCCTGTGTCAAAATAACCCTGAGGTTACTTTAGCTGACCAATGGATATCCAAACCACCCATGCATCCAGCTGAAACTGAGCACAGTACTCATTGCCCTGGCAGCATCTTGGTCAACATTATTCCAGGCATGACACATTCCCTGCCACTGAACTGACTCTTCAGGCAGACAGGCCCAACAAACACGTCCCAATACATTACACACACAGAGCTGATGCAGCTTTGAGCTGCAGCTCACAAATCAGAAAGCCAAGAGGCGTTTTCATAATCCTCACATGGGACTGAGATTTTGTTTAGAATGGCGCTGCATGATGATGTCATGTATAAACTGCAGAGTTTGTACAAAGAGAAAGAAAAAGCAAAATCACTAAAGAACTGAAAGGTAGATGAGCAGAGGAATGGTTAAAAGAACTCTGGCTCAATGTCTAAGCCATTAACAAGATATTTTCTTTTAAACACATGCATTTGAAGAAAAGCTTTTCAAATGGATCAGTTACTGAAGAAACAAAAGATGTTCTCCTCTGTGATGGCAAGATCCATTTGAGTTTAGTCCAGCAGCTGTTTGATCTGCCCGTCATTGAAATGAAACATGGTAAGTTCTTTTTATTTCTGGTATCTGATTTCACCTGTGGCCTTTAGTATAAAGAGGTATTTGTGGTAGAATAATTACTCCAGACTACAGTAAAATGAGATAAATTACTTCTTCTGACAAGTGTGTGTTTTCCCCTGTCTGAAATACAGTAGTGTCTCTTGAAATCATTTAAATGCTGAGTAACTGCAGAATGACCTGTTAGCAGAGTAGTATGTTAGATACCTCTACAGAGCAAGGCTGAGAAAATAATCAGCATACTGTGTTACCTGGAAGTACAAGTGCTGCCTTGAGACCTTATGGCATTTTGCTTCACCCATCTTTACAAGCTTATGCCAGACCTGACAATAGAGCGTAGGCTGGTGAAAAATTAATTTTCAGAATATTATATATATATTTATGTATCAACCAGCATTTGGGACTATTTTAATGTAAGATAAACAATGAAGCTCAAAGTTCTTATGTGCCAGACTCCCATTTTTGTCACCTACCACTGACTAACTTGTCAGGACAGAAGCTGTGAGGGAAACCATGGCCCCAGACTGGTCTCTGAATTGCCTTGTCCCTGTTGCTTCCTGTGTGTCACCTTCTCAGCAACACACACAGTCATTTTTTAGCCATTTCTGCTTCTGGTGGCTTTTCTCATCACAGTCTACTATGATCCTCTTTCTGAGACTGTTCCAGAAGACAAGGATATGCAGGTTTCATATTTTTGTCAGCAGTCTCCCTCAGCTGTGCAGTGCAGTGGAAGCATATGTGAAAAAGCTCTACCTGCTGTTGAGGCCTGAGCTATTTCCCAACAGCCTTCTACAGTAACACAGTGCAGCGCTGCAGGGCTGTATTTCCAGATCTTGATTTTGGAAAGAAATGCCCATAATAAACAACAGGACGGAGAAAACCTATTTTCAGGTCTATAGAACAGTTGAATATTTCATTAGCAGAACACCGCTCCTCAATTTCATGCATTAGAGTTCAGAGATATCAAAAAGATAATGTCTCAGAACCATCCTAATGTTTTCCTCTTTCTGTTCGATTTTCTGAAATTGAGTTTGTTTGCTTACAGCAAAAGAAAAACTGAAACAAGAATCTTTCTAAAACTCAGCAAAATCCTGCAAAATTATCAGGTTGGGAGTGGAAGTAGTTATGCAGCTCTTTATGCAGTTTTGGCTGGAACACGTTTATGATGTTCCTAAAACTTTCCTTTGACATCAGACATGAATATTAAATGTGAAGTTTAAAAATATCACTCCCATTCTTTAGTGCTATATAATTAAAGGGGATGTAATAAAGAGTGTGCTTGTATCGTAATGACAGCCTGGCCTTTTTTACTATGAATAAACACTTTAATAGATTGGGGGGAAAAAATTCACATATTCAGGCCAAATTCATGCCTACATGTTGAACTCGGGCTCATTGTTTGCCCTTTAAGGCCAGGACTGTATTACCTGTGCTAAATACAGTCTGTCATGGAGCGCCCTGCTACCAGCACACAGAAGTCTCTCATTTTGGCGCATCATCATCGTAATAATTGTTCATAGCAAAAGGACGCTACACGCTGCACAAGGCTTCTCCACCACTAAAATATTCTGTGGGATATGCTGCAAAGCAAGTTATCAATGACACAGAGAATTTCAAACCTTTACAAGGGATGAAAATAAGAAGTCCCAAGAGTTTGACATAAAAGTATTCTTCATCAATTTGACCAACAATGTAACATCCATTTGGACAATAGAACTTCCACTTTCAGGTCCACTGCTCAGAGAACCTGAAGTCTGTCCAGAATTAGAAAGAAAGTATTAAGAGCAGAAGATTAAAGATTCATGGTTTGGAATGACAATCTTCTTATGATGTAACAGGTGACATGACAACATGCAATAGTGTCTCAGCCTGGAAAAGTGCTTTGTTAATAGTTTAAGGAGGGGAGATTTTCCTTGTCCAGGCACATGCTTTGCTATGACCGACAAAAATTAAACATGTTTCTTCTGGATTTTCTACCCTTCTTTTTTTTTCACATTCCATTTCAAGGACAGTTTTGTCTCCCAAAATCTGGAGTCCCAACATGGAACATATCAGGGCTTTCTTTCCTTCATATCCCACCTAATGCCCCTGCTCAGCAATGACAGGATACGCTCTAAGGAAAGTGTGTCATACAAGGGCTCACACAATGATTTTCAGTTACCACAGATTTTTCTTTTCTTTTTCATAAAATGTCAAACTGAAAAATAAAGACAAATGGAGAATTCACTATTTTCTATAAGAACTGCAATATCAATCCAAAAGAACAGATGAATCACTAGAAAGAAAAAAAAAAAAAGAAAGATGGTACACATAGCTTCATTTTCAAGATGACTTGCAAAGGAAAGTAAAAGACAAAGGTGGGGAGGTTTATTTTCTGCTTCTATACCACAAAGAAAGTGAACCTGAGTGGTATTGAGGTCTTTGATTTTAATCTTTTCAGAGGAAAAAAAAAGGATTAAAAACGTCATTCAGATTTTGTTCATTCTCTTTATGAGAAGATTCAAGAATTAATTAAAGGACAAGAAGTTTTATTGTATCAGCATTTAAAATCATATTCAAGATGTAAATTCCATTTGCTGTATGAATTTGAAAACATACTGAACAATCTTGGTTTGATAGTAAAGGAGATGGAAACCCCTGCTCCCTTCAAGACCAAATACAGCACAATCATTTTCTTTGCCAGCTTTTCCAGTTTTTATGATCTCTCCATCATTTGGGTAGAGCAGATGAGTGAAAAGGCTAAGCAGAAGTAGATGGCACTAGAACAAAAGTCAGCGTGGAAAGGCTGGCTGAGTTTTCAGAAGATGGAGATACAGATTATCAGAACTGGCAAAGATGCACCTTGTCTTTGAACTTGATTTAAATAAGGGACAAAATGCCTCAAACCTTGCAAGACCTTTCATTTAGCCCCTCACTGCATTTGCACAAAGGTGTATTGAGCAAGGATTGTCAGACCTTAATGTCATTAGCGTAATAAGGCTTTAGTGCACAAAAAGGAGCCCTGCTGTGCCTGCGTGCTGGCTGACTTTGACAAACGTGCTTCTACATTTACGTAACCAGAGCCGTGCACTCATTTGCTTCTTCTTTTTTTTTTTGCTTAATTTTTGTAGGCTCTTCTTGGATTGTGCTCACTGCAGACAAGGATGGCTTTGTGCCATTAATATTCAGAGCCACACAAGAGATAATCATAAGGGATGGAAGTGACAGTTCAGAAGTCTGCGGAGGTCACTCCTACAAAAAAAACATCCCAATGCGACCACCGAGCAGAGTGACATAATTTCTGAATAAAGAACCCTGATGACCTTCTTTTCTCCTGCAGTACAGAGACATTCTGCAGTCTCAGACACTGAGTGACTAGAAAGCTGTCTTCAGTACTTTCGATGTATTTTAACTGTAAAGTCTGTGGCATGGTTACACTATAGCTACATCCTGGGGTTGGCTGGACCCCCATGATTTCTTCCGAAGGATGTTCACCACCGCTGTTGTTATCAATGGCTGCCAGTGAAGCAGAGACTAATGTCTACTTTGAGTGTGGTCAAGATGTTCTTGGAGAAACAATATTATGCTAAAAATCACGTTGTGACAACAAATCTAGCTGATGCAGGTGTACTGTCCACACAAAAGCTGAAGAAAATACAACTAAAGAGCCTTTATACTCATTAAGAAAAATGGAGAAGGAGAAAAAAAAAAAGAAAAAAAAAAGAAAAGAAAACTGCTTCAGGCTCTCTTCTCTGTTCCCGTTGGATCCCATGGAAACCTGCAACATTTTCAGAAATGCTTATTTTTTTATATGAAAATGTTCAATTATTAAAAAGGCTGCATCACTGTTTCCTGTCAGTGTCTTACACAGCATGCAGACTTATACATGCACATGGAAGAGAAAGAAAAAATCTTGCAAGATAAATTAAGGATCAAAGACATTGAATGTAAATTTCATTTGGCTAAATGCAAGTGTCTACACTGAACCTTTCATCTACCCTCCTGTAGGATCAGTCAAAAACAGAAAAGCACTTCTACAGCACACTACTCATGCCCTAACAGAGATTTCTAAAACTGATTGTGGTGAACCGTCCCTATTAAATAAATAAGTGCCTGTTCCTTCCCACTAACTGCAAAAGCAAGCAGGGGGACTGGTTTGAACACAAACATTTACACTCAGCCAGATGAACCTCACCCTCAGAGACAAGAGGCAATACAGACACAGTTGAGAGTCAGCCAGGCAGACTCATGTAAATTAAAGTATTGTGATTATGGTGACAGAAATAGGTATAAGGGGAGAACTTGAATGAACTCCCCAACTTTCCTTCCTCTGAACGCAAAGAGATGGATTAAGTGTAGTGAGTAGCCACGTGTGGGAGGGCATTTGGTCTGCTGAAACCATGGAAAGGTGTGCCTGCTTCACCCTGTACAGCCAGGGAAACAGAAAAGGGATGACACTTCTTTAAGCTACTTTTAAGAGTTGTTTTTCATATTATGCATTTTGGGTCTTGTTAATACTCCTGGGGAGTCTTTTTTCCCTGCTGGGAACCACGGCAAGCCCATTCATAGGGCACAGATCTGCTCTGAAGGACCTTAATGTATCTGGAGGTTTGGCATTAGTACCATTCCAGTGATGCAGCCAGAAATCTCACAAGGAACACTTTCAGTTCTTGAAATAAGTAAACAGTTTTGATTAATAGAATTAAATGTTCTCCTCATGCAAGTATCCTCCCAGAGACAAAGGAATCATCGTTCTAAATCACCTATGACCACAGGCATGCCAGGTAGCCAGGTATATTTGTACTGCCTTGTTCACAAAGATCTCTTTAAGCAGCCTCGAGGAGCACTGCTGATTGTAAAAAAACACCCCAAACAACAAATAAATCTGACTTTTTAACTATTAAACACATCTGTTACTTTGCAGTTATTGGGTTAATTGGATTTCCTGCTACTTTGCATTAAAATTGTGTTCAAAAGGGTATTTGTATTATTACTGCTTTAAAAATTTGGTTTAAGTCATGCTTTCCTTCACTAAAATCAGCATGAAGCACTGAAATCAAATAAGTAACACAGAGGTTCACAGACTTAGTATGGAGGGAAGACATTATCAGATTTCTAAATGACATAGTAATTTCCAAGCAGCAGATGTTTCTAATCCTGCAAATACACTTGAATAACATCCTTGTGTCTCATAACAGTCTCTGGTATTTACAAGACTTATGCTATGGTCAAGCAAAATGAAACTTAATTATAACTTACCAGAATGATGGGAGGATGTATTTTAGAGGACTACTTAGGCTCAATTCAAGGAAGAACCACAATGAAATTTTTCTCACAAATATTATCTTCTATGAGGAATAGTCCCACAGTTTAGTCCACTTGGATTGAGGCTAATGAAGCACAGAAAATATGTTACAGGGGGACTCTGAGAAGGTGAAAATTTGATCAGCGAATATCCAGGTGTCAAAGATGCCTCAGAACTTATAACTAGACATTTCATTGTCAGCCTGTCACATTACCATTTTAATTTTTCATGCATTACTCTTCCATAAAATGATCTGAAAGTTGAGAAGATCAGGAATGAGAGGAGATTCTTTGAACAGCTATCAAAGTTTGGTTTGGTTCTGTTTGGTGGAGGTAAAAAAGGACAAGCCAACTTTCAGATGACAATACAATTAGCTTCAGGGAATAACTGGCTGTAAAATTAAAAAAACTTGGTTCTGGATTTGTAATACTTCAGTGACACTTTTTTCGCTGCTGTATGTTGCAAGGGTTATTGAACCTAAGGAGGAACCAATCTGCCTGCAGGTTCTATCATCACCCAGCACAACTAGGTAACAATTGAGAACACCAGTTCATCTTAGTAGACACAATTTTATAGGAAGGCTTATGAAAAAAATATTATATATCACTTGAAATAGTAAATGTGAAAGAATAGAACTGCCCCCTACACTTATGAACATGCTATTATGTACGTATATTTAAAAACAGGTGTTTAAAGCATATTAATGCACTTCAAAATGGACAACAATTGAACAAAATATTTGTTTCCACGTAATGACTTAGGAGAGCAGTGCAGTGGAGAACTATCTTATCTAGTGTCTATCACAGGGCTGTAAAGTTAAAACTGAAAGCAATAAAAGCACTGGAAGAAATGCTGAGAAGATTTATGCAAAGCAGAGGATAAATTTTCAGCTTTGGTTTGGATGGAGAACAGATGGAGAATCAGCGAAGTAGAGAGATAGAAGATGACTGTCCTATTAAGCACAAGCTGTACAGAAGATTTTTGCACAAACACTGATAAAGGCATGTGGAGACAGAGAAGGAATTTGTACCAAACGAGTTGAGCAGAGAGTAGGCTGTGAAAAGGAGAAAAGCATAGACTGAGGAGCATTCACTATCCTCCAGAAGTGCTATTTCATAGGGCCAAAATCAGTCAGTTTGGGAAAAGGGGAGTTGTTTGGATCGCCTAAATGTCGTGAAGGCACTAACCCTCTTTTCTGAGTCCTTATTTCAGCAGGAGAAAGGACAGGCTCTTCTGGAAGAATAACAAGACTACTGGGCTAAGCTCCTGTCCAGAGTCACCTGACAGGGAAGTCTATCTTCTGTAATTAAAGCAGAGGAAAGTTAGGAAGACTGGGAGCTTAAATTAGAAGTGGAAGCAGAGTGACTACACTCATGGTGCCACACCAGTAGTGCTCAGAAGACTAAATGGTGTACCAGCTCCTCCAAAACACTTCCCCTGTGAGGAATAAACAGCATACCACAAAGTCTAAATTTCCATTTTAATGACTCTGCATCTTTATCCAGCACATTTATATGCATCCCAGCATATTTTTAGGAGTTGCTATAGCTTTACTTAAAAGTACAATCTGCTTCAAAGTAAAATTAAAACTTAGCTTACATTTTCCATAAGTTACCTGCTAAGCATGCAGCAATCTGCTTTCTCTTCATGTTTTTTTGGTATTGTCCCACTTCTTGAGAAAATGCTAACAACAGAAGTTTTACATTCCACATAGGCTTTTCCTTTTTTGACTTTGAAAACACTTTGGTGAGAACAGTAATAAAACAATATACAAATGAAATGCAACAAAATCAAAGTAATCTGATGTTCTGCTGGCCAATCTATGATGCTGACTTTGCACAATGAAATATTATTTTGTTGTTCTTTATAATAGCTAAAAAGTGAGAGCTCGCTGCAGAAAGTGTATGAAGTAGGCCTTGCACCAACCTCAACTAGTTCTTCCCTTTTTTCCTCTACTATTCTGGAACAGTATTTCCTATATTCATTTGAATTTCCCTTAATATCTTTTCAATCACTGAAGTAGTATAAACAGTATAATCAAGCCTAACTTCCTTTCCCCTGATTCTCATTTTCATCTGTGTTTTCTCAGCTTGGACAATGAACTTATTTTTAGTCATTTTTAATTTCAGATTTTCCTGCCTTAACAGAAAACCACAAGCATTGGACCATTTTCACCATTCAAAATGTAGCTGAAGGGTTTGTCTCCAGCCCAGGGCAGTGCCAATTATCATTAAGAAACCCCTGTCAGACATTCATCTAACTAGTTCTTAAAAAAACCCCAACATATAGTACCAGGTTGCACTAACCCATTCTTTAGACCTGGACTCTGACAGGTCAGGACCTGATCTGACGTTTAAGCACGTGGAGTTAGGCAAGGTAAATCCTGGGAGTTATGAAATTCCACACATGAAAGTAAGAATTTATTTTCTATTGTCACTCACAACTGAAATTCACTTACGTATTAGTGGTGTATGTGTTAATAGTAATTTTACATGTTTTTATATATATGCTAATTAATCAATGCTGTGGCTTCGTTTTTCCAACAGACTGAGGCAATTTCACAATCTTTCTGTTAAATGTAAGCTCACTTTGTTGAGGTTCAGTACTTCTGGCTAGTTTTATTACCTGTTGGACAAGCAGAGAGCTGCCATTAGCCCCCAGCTAATGACATTTGGGTACCTCTCCTACGAGTCTCCAAAGTGCTCAGTGCATTGTCCTTGACCCTTACGCCTCCCTTTCCTCCACTGTTATTTGACACATGTGCATGAACAGCCAGGTCAGATCAGGTGTTTGGATGCACGTGGTGCCAAACTTCAGGATGGGTACAGAGGGACTTCCCAACACGAGGTGACGTTTGCAGTGTTACACAGACCTGCCAGTTAAAACCATTAATGTTTGACAACCTCTGTCCTTTGACAAGGATTCATCCCACTTGTCAGCAGGCACCATGGTATCCTGACAGCCAAGGAAGCACACAGCACACACCTAAACATCTGAACACCACTACAGACAAAAACGAACCAAAACTCCAGACAAATGCAAACCTTTTGTTCACTTCAGAGGCAGGCAACAGTCTCTTCCTTCCAATCAAACACACTTAATAAATCTAAAAAATGTAAAAGGCACTACAGAAAAACACAGTTCTCAAACATTATTTTAAAAAATAAGTACAAAATTCACAATAATATATGAAGTTCAGCAGTCAAAAAGTAAACTTTCTCCATTTTAAAAATGCTCTTGTGTCCTTATGAGAATTTAGCTTGGGGATGCTGAGGTGAGGTTTTCCAAAGAAATACTGGTGACAGGCCTCCTCTTTCTCCATTGGACCCCTGGTCATTCATCCTGCAGCCACTGGATGGAAATATATGGACCCAAACATTTATGGGTCTAAAGACACCGATCAAAACATTTTTAAAGTGGATCAGTTTCTCAATTCCACCTACAGTTCAGCTGCACAATTGTTCCAGCATAAAGAAATCACAGCAATTAATTACTAACATGGACATTGACATCATAGCTCATACTTTTTATTTATTTATTTATTTATTTACATGTATTCTGTGTCTCCATAATTATTAATAAATTTCTTTTTAAGTTTAACACTTCAGTGCATTTTACAATAAGGCTCATTGCATTTTGTTACATGTCACCTACCTTAGAGAGCACAACACTATTTGATTTGTAAGCATGATGCTAATTGTTTCCCTTGTTATCTTTCCCTGAGAAACTTAATTCACCCAAAAATAAGTCAAATGAGTAAAAAGAAGAAAAGTCAGAGTACTGGCTCCATTGAAAATTACTGTCAGAATTTCCCCTGAACTTCAAACAAGTCACGATTTCACTCCATTTGTAAATATTCTTATGCTCGTGCAACTTGTACACAGCTGTCACCTTCATTTCCTTGTCTACCTTTCCTCATTAACATTTTATTTAGATATCAATGATATTGTTAGCAACACAAAATGTTGCTACACTGATCTTCATTGATACACTGTTATCTCAAAGCACTTGAACCTGTTAACAGCACAGAAGAAAACTGAGCATGCCAACAGTGTGCCAGAAATGCAGGATTAATCTAAGCAGCAATAAAGATGAAAGTAGTGCTTTTGCAGATTAGTTACATAAAAGGAAAACAGAAAATGCATCAGTAAGAGAAGGAAGTATCTAGGACTGAACTGGTTACAGCCACAAGAAAGGGTTCTCACAGCAAGATTTACGGAGAAGAAGGAGAGAAGGTGTCTATATAGGGGGGCACAAGCAAAAGGGGACACCAGGTGCCTACCAGAAAGATTAATATCTGAACAATCTCTTTCACAAGGTATTTCTAAATATCTGTAATGATAGGGTTTGTGTAAGTGTGGATTAACCACAGTTACAAGGGTGTGTAATTTAAAAGAAGATATTATTTGTTCTTAAGATGTATGCCTGGAAATGTTATTGGAAAGGTTATTCCAAAGGAAGACTGTCATATCAAAAATCCTTACTTACAACATATCTGTTCTACCCCAAAAAATTTTACAATGAAAAGGCTCTCAAAAGGCTAACTTATTTTTAATATACATTATGCTATTCTGGTTTTGCATGTTATTTACTGTATACAACAAACAGTGTGAGTAGTCTGAAGACTGACTTTTACTTCATAGCACTTCCACAGCACTGCAATTACATCAGGTTGGCACAGAACTTTATGCTTTATGCCAGTGCTCTGGAAGGTCTGTTTTCCTGCCTCAAATCAAATATTTTGACTGTTCACATTTTATGTCCTTGTTTTGGGCAGCTGAATGTTAAATACTTGAAAACTGTTCTATCCATTAGGTCTCCTTTCCTCTTAGCAATACCACTCTCCAAGTTCTCTCACAGACATCCACCCTGGACTTCGTTTCTCTGCCCTACTCTAGAATTTGGTGTCTCCCCTAAACTGCAGCACAGTGAATAGAATTTAGCTGACAGCCTGTATCAGACACAGAAAAGCACTGGTGCAGGTTTTTACATACAGAAAAAGTAGGCTGTGACAGTGGGAACAACTGCAGGGAATGACAAAACATTCCTGCATGAGTTTGCTACATTGCACATGCCTTCTTCCTGGTATAAGAAACAATCAGCTGTTTGACAACTAATATAAACAACATCCTGGGGCTCCTTTGTCTCTACAACAAGCAGCAAAGTGTTGGACCTGCTAGGGCAGGCTTGAGGAGACTTGGAGTGGAAGCTACTTTGGAGAGGTGTGGTAGTTACAGCTGCAGAGAAAAGCAGTAATTCCCACTCACTTCGTCGCTGTTCTAATCCCCAAAGTTTGCACTGATCCCCTCCACCCCTCAAAGCCTGGAGACACAAGGAATCAATCCCCTGCAAGGCCTTGTGCTACTGAGCACAAGATTCAGTTTTGCCTATGCTGGAGAAACACTGTGACCCATCTGGCTGCACTCAGCCAAGTCGAGCAGACATGATTCTCAGTGTGTCTCGCACACAAGGATCTTCTTCACACACCCCCCAGCACTGTCTGCCTTCTTCTAACACCATGATATTGACTCAGGAGTAGGCAATTTTCTGCAAAATTGCTCATCTTATATTATCTTCACTACTAATCACCTCCCAAAATGAAGGAGAAACATTTTAATCTAATAATAAAAAGCACATAAAACATCTGTATCTTTTAGCTACCGATCTTAGGCTTTACCACATCATATTTCAGAGGTCTAAATTACATGGAAGTGCCTCATTAAGTTTTCCCATTAAGAAATACGATTATGAGATCAATTTGTTCATTCAGTAGTGTCCATAGCCTGGATTAAATATATATATATATTTTTAAAAGATGCTTGTGAAGTTAAAAAGAAGTATCTTCAAATTATTCTTTTCCCTTGTAACGTTATGTTCTTTGAATGTGTACATGTTCAGTAAGAGCAAAGAAAAACATCTACAGAGTGCATACATAATAACTCTACAGCATGTCTGCCCATCACATCCATTTCACCTCCCCTCCCTGCCATTCCCTCCCTCTAACAGATACTCATAACTCTTCTATCTCAGACTCTCCTCTATTCTTATTAATGCTGTGTTTCAACTAATTTGAAAAGCAGACACCCAAATGATACAACAAATTAAGTTATGAGAAGGCAAATCTGCTCTCTATGCAGGGCCTGAGAACAGATTCGAGAGCCTGCTCAATGTTTAAGGATAAGCCTGACTCAATGCAATCACATGTTTTTAAAAGCTGAAATATTTGCTTTAAATGAGCATGACCATAGGAAACAATTTCTGTAATTTCAGCCTTTTAAATACCTTTCCTGGCGTAATTTCATTGCCTCACTTTCTACCTTACATACATCTCCTGAGGGGTTCTGCGTCATTAAAAGCCCCGAAGTCACAGACACATTATATGTATCACCAGTGAATAGCTTGAAAAGTCTGGAAAAGAAAGAAAGAAAACAAGAGATGTTTATTTGCAGGGCAGCTGCTGAGGAATAACCTCTGTGACTAGCCGTGGCTTGTGGCTGCTGGCCAAGCAGCCTACAGCCATCGCCACGCTGTTCTGCAAGGCAAAATAACCAGGCTGTGGTTACACAAATAAGACACACACTGTGGGCATAGAAATAAACACTGAGGTGTAATAATAACGACCCACAAGCCGTCCTGGCACGCTGGTAGGTTGAGTTCTGGGACAGGTTGGGACAGGCATTGTGGGCACAGGAGGACCCGTCCTGCTGGTCAGGGTGGTTCTGAGGTGCGTGGCAGAGCGGGAAGCAGGAGATGAGGGCAGGGAGGCAGGATGAGGTGCAGGGATAGAGGGTCCATCCAAGGTGGGTGGGGGTGAGGGGCAGCTGGGAGCACTTGGCTGGGGTGGGTGAATGGAACAAGCAGGAGTTAAAGTGCAGTTTAGTACCTGGCAGGAGACTGTGCTCTGGCCAGGAAATGGTGCAGCCTCCTCTGCCTTGTTTTAATAGGTTTTAAAACCATTTACATTATTTGAAGCTGTTGTTTTTTTTTTTTTTTTTTATTTGCCTGTCTGATGCCCTTGTTTACCCCATGCCATCACCCAAGGCGGTGGAAGAGCATTAAATCTTCCCCTGTACCTGACACTGGTGAGGCCACACCTCGACTCCTGCATCCGGTGTGGGGCCCTTCAATTTAGGAAGGACACTGGGGGGCTGGAGCGAGTCCAGAGAAGGGCAGCAGAGTTAAGGAAAGATCTGGAGCAAAAGTCTGATGAGGAACAGCTGAGGAAGCTGCAGGTGTTTAGCCTGGAGAAGAGATTCAGGGGGGACCTTATCACTTTCTACAGCTCCCTGAATGGAGGTTGTAGCCAGGTGGGGCTCGGGCTCTTCTCCCCAGTAACAAGGATGAGAGGACATAGTCTTAATCTATGCCAGGGGAGGTTTAACTCGAACATAAGGAGGAAATTTCTTCACAGAAAAGGTGATTAGGCACAGGGATGGGCTGCCCAGTGATGTGGTGGAGTCACTGTCCCTGGAGGTGTTTAAGGAAAAACTGGGCATGGCTCTTAGTGCCATGGTGTAGTTGAGAAGGTGATGTTTCATTACATGTTGGACTTAATGATCTCAAAGGTCTTTTCCAACCTGATTGATTCTGTGATTCTGTGATTCTGAGTCAGCTCCATCTCAAGGGAAATATTATTTTTCAGACTTTCAATTAACTATGAGTTTTTGTGATATTTTCAGTTCATTTGTAGAACTCGTAGCATTTATACATATAAGAGAATTTACATGACGAAAATAAATCCTTAAAAATACTTAATTGTATAATTATAGGCATAGGAAACAAAAATAAACATTTAGTGTGGAAAATGTCTTTGAGGCATTTAACTGTGGTTAAATGTTTATTTCTGTCTATTAAGATGGATGGTCAATTTAAGTTTATATGAAAATAGAAAAATGTAAAATCATTACTGTTCAACGTGATTCTTGTGAGATTAAAATTATTATTAGCAAACTGATTATAAACTGATTATAAACCACAGTGGCTCCACTGCTTATCTTTCTAAACTAAAAAACATAACCTTGGAAATCTATTCACGATCTCAAATCTTGATTTATATATATATTTACTGCAACTCACAGCATCAAATGCCTGAAGCTGGCAGAATGCCTCAAAAATACAACAGTTTAAGCAAATCCTATTCTTCACCTCCAGCCATCTCTGCCTCTATCCCATGATCATTTTTTTTTCTGAACAAGCTTCTAAAGCAACCTGGAAACTAACTTTTTTCAATTTGAATAGCAGGGATTTCTTTTCCATAAGCCACTATAAGCAGTATAAGAACAAGTAAATTCTTATTCCTTAAAACCTTCTCAAACACACCAACCTGTCTTTTGGCATCTTGCAGGTGCCCTTTCAGGTATGAAACAGCCAAATTACACTGAGCTTTTTTGGTTAGAGGTAGTACATGAAATTTTACCTTGTATCCCATAGATACTTAGATATTGATAATCTATTCATGGAGCTCAGAAATTTTTCTGTGACTGAGGCAGAATCTGCATTTAAATGGTATATGCCTGAAAGTCACCAGGTTCAGCATCAAGTTGCTCTGTTGGTAGTTTGTTCCAGTGGTCAGTCAGGCTCACAGCTGTGTCTTACGTATTTGAATCCATACATTGCTCTTAAACCTTCCTTCACTAACTTTAAGAGCTTTTTCATGCCTTCTTTTTTTTTTACCCTCTGTAAAAGCACTCATGTGATATGGCCAAGTCACCACCTAGTGTTCTTCTCTTGCTAAGTTTGAGCTACTTACATATTTGACCTTGCAACTATTTTAAGCACATTTTTCAACACCTCTGGCAGTTCTTCAAGGCACCTTTTTCAGTATTTCAACATCCCATAAAGAGTGTGGGGTCAAAAACTGTATGATGATCGCGCTGCTCTGCAGGGCTGAGGAGTGGCAAAGTGGCACAGTGTTGCAATATAATTAACTTTTAGAAGGCCTTGGAGAGTTTTAAAGAGTTATGCCTGATGCAATAGACTGGGACCAGGTAAGTTGTACTGGATTAATTCTGCATTATATTGATATGCTTTCTTCACTTCAGTGTGGCCCCCTCACATTGCGGGGTCACAATTCCACACCGGGACCCCGCTGTCCTCCCGCTGGAGGCATCTCCTGGGATCCCCTCTGAGGCCTCTCTGAGAGCCACCCGCGTGCAGGCAGGCTGGGGGTGGTGTCTCGGAGGTGTCACACAGGAGGTGACCCTCGGGAGCTATGGAGGGGATGGCAGTGAGACAACCATCTCCCTCAATCAGCTGGTGATGCTTTGCGTGATGCCAGCCGTGTTCCTGGGGTGCCCGAGGCAAAGCATCGCCAGCCGGGCGAGGGAGGGGATTGTCCGGTTCTGCTCTGCACGGGGGCGGCCTCGCATTGAATAGTGTGCAGTTTTGGGCACCACGATATAAAAATTTTGGGCATCAAGCTACTAGAGAGCATCCAAAGGAGCGTGGAGATGGTGAATGGTCTGGAGGGGAAGCCTCATGAGCAGCGCCTGAGGGCACTTGCTGTGTTCAGCCTGGGGGAGACTGAGGGGAGACCTCATCGCAGTTGGAGCTCGTTAGCCCTGTAAGGCAATCCATCTACGTCCTGAGGACCTCGCTGCCACCGTCCAAGCTTGCTTGGCCCCGGCAGATGAACATGAGGATTAAAGGGTGGGCTCAGTTGCACACATACTGTGTCTCACCTAAAAAAATCCAGTGCGCAGGCTGGAAGGTGTAAAGACCTTCCCCGGTTCTTCGTTCGCGAAGACTGGCTATTACATTTACATTACATCGCAGTTAAAACTTGCTCGTGAGGGGAAGCAAAGGGGCAGGTACCGTCTCCTCTCTCTGTTGGCCACTGACAGGACCTGAGGGAATGGCGTGAAGGTGAGCCGGAAGACGTTTTGGTTAGATACTAGGAAAAAAGTTATTCTCTCAAAGGGTGGTTGAGCGCTGGAAAAGGCTCCCTAGGGCACTGGTCATGGCACCAAGCCTGACAGAGTTCAAGAACCATTTGGACAACGCTCCCATGCACATGGTGTGACTCTTGGGATGGCCCTGCGCAAGGCCAGGAGTTGGACTCGATGATTCTGACGAGCCTCTTCGGACATCCCGTAAGCTCCCTTTACATCCCCTCCGCCTCTCAAGGGCGGCTGAGGGGTACGGGGGGAGGGCGGAGCGGCGCGGGGCGCCCGCCCGGTGCAGGCACCGCCCGCCGGGTCACAGAGCGCGGCCGCTGCGGAGCGTCCAGCGGGGCGGCGCGGGGCGGGCGCCCCCAGCGGCCGGGCGGTGCTGCGCTGTGAGGGGCCGTGCGGGAGGGGAGGGGAGGGGAGGCGGGCCCGGGCCGTGCGGGAAGGCGGTGCCCGCCACAGCCCAGCGTTGCTGGGGCTGCACGGCCCCGGTGCCGCCTCAGCGGAGCCGGGCCGGGCCGCGGACAGGGTGGGTGAGCGAGGCAGCGGCTGCGGCCGCGGCGGGGCGGAGAGCGGCGGGCGGGCCGCCGGGGAGGCGGGGAATAGCGGTGCGGGCGGGCCCGCGGGGGAGCGGCGGCGCGGGCGGGCGGGTGGGTTTGGGCGCTACCTGGGCCATTACCGCCGCCGCCGCCGCCCCGGGCCCGGGGGGTCCCCGCAGCGGCTCCTCTGCCCCGAGGGGTTGGGGCGGGCTCCGTGTTTTGCCGGGCTCCCGGCGTGTGGTGTGGCACCTGCCGCAGGAGCTGGGCCCGGGCCGGGCGCTGCAGGAGGCGGCGGGGGTTTGGGCGCGGGACACTGCAGGGCAATGGCCGGTGGGTCTCCTGCTCTTTTTGCTCTTCCAGGTCTGCCGGGATAGCAGGAAACATCCTTTGTGTCACAGGAGCCTCTCCAGATGGCCCAGGAGGCTTTAGCATCTTGGCGTGTCCTGTGAGGCGCGTTACCTCGTGTCTCCCTGCCATCAGTAAGTGGTGCCCAGCAGTGTGTGGGTTCCGAGCACAGCCAACACCCAGCTTTCATTTTCCTGCAGGTGGTAGCTGCTTGACGGGATTGGGGTTGGTTATGCTGGAGTGCAGAGGAGAGGCCGGGTGGATGGTGGAGAAGTTGAGTTGGAAATACCTCCAATAGTGCTTTCCCCACCATGAGGAAGGATCCAGTGTACTTAAACTTATCCTTGACAGACATTTCCTTAATTGGCTCTTACAGATTATGAAATTCATGGAGTGCCTTCCCCCCACTCCCCAAGGTAACCTGCTTCGATGCTTAGCTATCACTTATCGTCACAATTTTTCCTTAATAGCTGACCTAAATCTTTGCTAAAACTAAGCTGATTATTATCTTGCACTATCCAGAGTATACCTGGAGTACAATGGATCCATGTGCTCCTGTCAGCAGGCTGATGGGTGTTCTCAAGTTTCCACTTACAATCTTCACTCACTCTCTTCCCATATCTGTCTGGTCCCTGAGCTCTGTTAGGCATTTCCATCATCCTTGGACTCAGAAGTATGTGCAGTACTCCAGTGGAAATGCTGTTAGCAGTGTGGAAGAGGGGTAATTATCTGCCTTGTGTATGGCATCCCTCATAAAAACATTCCAGAATGATTCTGTTTCTCACATTACTGATACATTTAATTTGTGATCCACTGTAAGCCAGATCCTTTTTTGCTATACATCTACTTAGGAGATTATTCCTGAAGAGGCATCCAAGTTGGTGTTTTTTTTTTTTCCTTTGCTAAGTATATTATTTTGCATTTGTTATTAGTCTAAGAAGAAGTTATCTTGATCAACATAACAACTTTCTTTGCAATTTTAGTCTTTGAAATTCACTCTTGCAATCCTCTTCCTCCAAATTTAGGATCATCCACCAATAGTTAATTAAAATACCAAGTGGTGCCAGGCCCTGCATTTTGGGATAAGCTCTCCCAGTTTGAAAATTTGACTTTCTCAAACACTTCTTGTTTTTTATGCTTCCCACTAGAGCTGCAACTCATTCTGTGCCCTGGCTTTGCAATTGTGCCAAATCCTATGGAGAATCTTAAGTGAGGAAACCAAGATTCCTTTGAATTGGCTTTTATGCTCAGAGTGTGCTCAGCTGCGCTCTGTGAGCTCGCAGCACACAGAAATACATATAAAATCCCAAACTTTTCTAAAGTGTTGGTGCCTTGTCTATGGTTTTTTAAAAATTCTTTTCTCATTAATTTCCTCAGAAAAATCTGCTTTGATCCAAACTTTCTTCCACACTGCATTTGCTTTTTTAGAGAGCTTTCTGGAATAAACATGCCTCGTTCTCACATGCTTAAGACAGGATCAGATTTGTAGATAATACATTAATGCTTGGTTATACTTGTAAGGGATTACTTCATCTGATCACAAATGGTCCGTGAAGTTGAGAGCCAGAGGTGATGTTTTGAGAATTGTTAATACTGAAGTAAATCAGAAAATATTCTGGGAACAGCAACTTACTGATTAGAATGAAAGGACTGGTGTTGCGATGAAAATGCAGCAGAAATCTGGCGGTAAGGCTGTGCAAACAGCAAAGTTTCTTTCTCTTAAAATTGCCTTTCACTGTGGAAATATCATAAACTAAAAATTCTAGGGTTTGGTAACTAAGCATGGATGAACATTATATGTACATTGACTTCACTGGAAGGATGAGTCCAGCGTTGGCAGGATCAGAAGCTGAGTAATCATACAGGTTGTCCTCTGTCCTCTACAATAGTTTCTTTTTATTTCTCGTCCTAATTTTTTCAGATGTCTCACTTTAAAAATCATGGAGCTGGGAAAGGCAAAGCTTCTGCGAACCGGCCTCAATGCCTTGTGCCAAGCAATCCACCCCGTGCACGGGCTTGCTTGGACGGACGGGAAGCAGGTGATCCTGACCGCGTTACACCTTCACAATGGGGAGCCCAAATTCGGTGACTCGAGCGTTTTTGGTCAGTTTGAGCACGTCCATGGGCTGTACTGGGGCCCGTGTGCCCCCGAGGCCCCAGCCCTGCTCACGGTGCAGCACAAGAAGCACATCACCATTTGGCAGCTCTGCTTCAGCGGCGCCGATAGGAGCAACCTCCTGGTGTCTCAGATCTGCGACATCAGCGAGCCGTACCCCGTGCTGCCCCAGGGCTGCGTGTGGCACCCCAGCAAGCAGGTCTTGGCCGTGCTGACCACCCGGGACGCCTCCGTCTTACCCTCCGTCCACCTCAACAACTCCAGAATTAGCGCGGAGATCAAAGGCAGCGGCCTCGTCCACTGTGCCTGTTGGACCAAGGAAGGAAATCGCCTGGTTGTGGGGGTGGGCAGTGCCCTTCACTCCTACATTTGGGATGATGATCAGAAAACACTGAATGCTTGTTCTTTCTGCCCAATCTTTGATGTGGGAGGCTACATCTGTGCCGTGGAGGCGACGCAGAATTTCCAGGTTGCCGTTGCCACTGAGCTCCCTCTGGACAAGATCTGTGGCTTAAATGCTGGTGTTGCATTTGAAGTTCCGTCGAGCGTTGAAACCGAGTCCTTCCCCTCTCAGTCCAGCTTGTGCGGG
>NW_020955736.1:1036818-1068582 GCF_003031625.1 Empidonax traillii | reverse complement strand
GCCCAATCTTTGATGTGGGAGGCTACATCTGTGCCGTGGAGGCGACGCAGAATTTCCAGGTTGCCGTTGCCACTGAGCTCCCTCTGGACAAGATCTGTGGCTTAAATGCTGGTGTTGCATTTGAAGTTCCGTCGAGCGTTGAAACCGAGTCCTTCCCCTCTCAGTCCAGCTTGTGCGGGGAGGAGGAGTGTTCTGTGGATGGGGGGAAGAAGTCACTGGACTCTGAGAAACCCTTGTCTGTAGTGACATCTCCCGTGGATCTCACTCACATACTTTCCAGCAAGCAGGGTGCTGATTCCAGCCCTCTCCTTCACCTGAGGCCCAAGGACTACCTGACAGGAAGTGGCCAAGATTCTTCACACCTCATCCTGGTGACTTTTGAAAAAAGGGTTACCTCTACCAAAAAAGCCAGCATCCCGGGAATTCTGGTTCCTGACATAATGGCTTTTGACCCCAGGACTCAAACTGTATCGGTTGCCTCCAATACTTGTAATGTTATTTTAGTCTATTCGCTGACTTCTTCCAATTTACCCAATATTCAACAAATTCAACTAGAGAAAAGTGAGAAACCAAAGGGTTTATGCTTCTTGACCAATAAACTGTTACTGATCATGGTTGGAAGCCAAAAATTCAGTGACCCTGCGTTTCTTCCCTCTTCGAGGTCAGACAAATACATGATCCGCTTGATGATTAAGAAACTGATATTTGAAATGGGTCCTTCAACGTTTCCATCAGTTAATGGCAGTTCCAGTTTGAACCTCTCCAACATTCCTCACAATCCCTCTAGAGATGTTCACCCCCTAAGCCGTGGGCTCCTGATTCCGGATCGCTCTCCCCTTCAGTCCCCTACGAGCCGAAGGAAACTCATTGAAGAAATCAAGAGTCCTGCTTACGAGGAAAACCTGGTGTTGAACATGAGCAACTTCAAAGACAAAAAGTTTCCCCTGAACTTACCACCAGCCGTCGAGACTCTGGATGCTGAACCCGTCAATCGGACCGTGGCACTGTCTGCCGCCTTGAACAAGCCAACGTCTCCAAAAAGGCAGGCAGAGGCAGCTTCCAAAATACCCAATTCTTACAAGAATAACCTGTTCACTGAAAAGGAGGCGAGTTACTTTTTGAAGAATGTAGAAAAACTGTCTGGTAACTTCACGGAATTGCAGCAGCACCTCTGTGAATTAACTGAGCTGCTAAAATCTGGGAAGAGGAGCCTTCCAGTGTATCCGTCTTCTCAGGAGCCCTCTTTTATTAACATCACCTGCCAGGTAATTTTAATATTGGAAGCCATAGTGATGTAATCTGTTTATGGCTGTATGTTCTGTATAGTGCTCAAGTAATGGTCAATAGGATTAGATTTCCATTCTGCTCCTGCAGATGGGACTCCTGTTACAAATCCCATTACTCTGCAGGCTTCCAATGTTTTTAAAGCAATGGAATATCTGTTCAGCTCCGTCGTGCTGGGCTGAATCCCTCAGCTCATACCTGTTCCCTGTGCACAGAGGCTCCTGAGACTCCACAGGACCCACGTGTGGCAGCTCAGTTGTGGAATTAAAGCCCTATATGGAGTTCTAGGAAGGGAATGCTTTTCCTAGGCAACTTTTAAAGTTCAGAAATTTAGACAAGTGAAGATTTCCACATGTGGGAATTGGTATCAATCTCCCACTCTCCTATGAGGACAACTAAAATAATGGAGACTGAAAGAAAAGCAGATTGCTTTGACTCTGAAGCAGAAAGGTTGCTAATTAGCATTGGAGGAGAAAAGGGACCCTTAGGGACACAGTAGATAATTCCATTAACATAGCTTAAAAATGGATTTAAAATGAAATTTCGTATGAAAAACACTTTCCTTGGCTGAAAGATTTGCTCTTGCAAATCTCATGCTGGAAGGGGTAAGTTACCTGATTATCAAAACCTGGCACAAATCTACTAGGTTTCCTCTAGAATTCAGATTCATAAACCTTAGTCAATATTCAAAGTCATTTCAACTGCCGTTTTCCTTTCAATAAGCTCTTGTTTTTCAGCTTTATTATTGCAAAAAATTAATATCAGCTTTTGTAGCATTGAACTCTTAAATCCTAGATCATGTTCCCTCACTCTCTTCACTTTTTTCCATTGTAAACATTTAATAACTATAACTTATTTTTCTACCTCAAATATTATTTATGTTTGGGGCGTTACTCTGAAAAGTGAACATTTCCCTCTGCAAGTCTGAGGTGTTTTTTAGAAACCTGCTTTAATTTGAGGTATCACAAATCTTTGTTAAATTTTGGTAGTCAGTTCTCTTTTTACATGTGGTTTGCAATTGAGGTCTAAGTAACACCTTGTCTTGGTGTTCAAGACCAGGCTGGATGGGGCTTTAAGCAACTTGGTCTATTGAAAGGTGTCCTTCCCTCTGAGAGGGGGTTGGACCTGGATGATCTCCAAGGTCCCTTCCAACCAAAACCATTCTGTGATTCCAAGAGTTGGATTAGCTGCCCTCGTGTGTAGCTTCACAAATTAAAGTAGTGCCTCAATTTCACCTACGTACTTTGCTCACTGATGATTTGTGGCAAGAAAAGCATTTGACTTTTGAATTACAAGTGACATTTGAAAGTCTGGCAGAAAATGCTGGGTTTTAACTTCAGCCAGAGTGTTTTTGATTCGGAAATCATTAACAGGCAAACAGGGATCCTCACCTCGTGTGCTGAGCCCTGGTGGTTTCTCTGCTGCCCAGGCGATTAGCTGTATTTTACAAAACATTGAGGAAACCCAAAATGTCCCAAATAAGCAGGTTTTTGACAGGGCAGGGTTTGTCAGTGCAGAAGACAAAGAGCATCTGAGAATCTTCAGTGCAAGAGCATTGTAAATGTGAGGGGGGAGGGTTAGGTTGGATTTTGGGAAAAGGTTCTTCACGCAGCGGGTGATTGGGCACTGGAACAGGCTCCCCAGGGAAGTGGTTCACAGCACCAGGCCTGACAGAGTTCAAGAAGTGTTTGGACAACGCTCTCAGGCACATGGTGTGACTCTTGGGATGGTCCTTCGTGGGGCCAGGAGTTGGACTCAATCATTCTTGTGGGTCCCTTTCAACTCAGGACATCATGTGATTCTGTGATCTCCACCCTCCCCTCTGCCATACACTCCTTGTGGGTGCATGGATCCATCCACAGCACGGAAAAGGAGTCCGAATTTACTTGATTGTGGATTTATCATGACCCAGAGACGTTATCAAGGCTTCCCTGCAAAGTGGTGTGGTTTTGTGAATTTAATCCTACACAAAGACAATATTTGTAGTATTGGTAAAAACTGAGCTTTTGCAGATTTAAAAAATACTTTGCTCCACCTCATTGAGAGTATTCCTTGGACGTGCTTTTTGTATTTAAGGCTTGGGGCAGCAGTGGTCAGAGGTCTGTTCTGTGGCAAAACCATTAAAAAGCATTTTGGAAGTGTAGTAATGCAGAGTTATTCCTATTTAAAATACTTTGGACTTTTTAAAATAGTGCTATATAAAATTGCACTGTACAGATGTATTGCAGTATAAATACTGAGGACTTCTGAAAGTATACTTGATTTCTGAAAAAATTAGATCTGGGCTTTCCTGAGCAATGTGCTCTGGGATGACCCTGCTTGTGCAGGGAGGTTGGACCAGATGATCCGCTGTGGTCCCTTCCAACCTGGCCCATTGTGTGTGTGTGTGAGACAAACAAGCTCTTCTGACTTGTGAGTCTGTCCTTTGCCACAGCATTCATGAGCAGGAGTTCTCTCATCTTCTTAAGTTGTGGATCAGGGACAGGGGGGAATGGAAAACCTGCAGCTTTACAAACTCCCTGGGGAAATATCCCTCACAGATAGAAGGATAAGTGTGAGGATTGTGCTGCGGATGAAGCTCGTGGTTTCTTCAGCAGCAGTGTGTGATTTCCTCGCCTGGTGCTCTGACATGTGCTGAATGAGCACCGGTCCTTGCTGCTGCCACTCACAGACCTGCTGTTTGAGAGCTGAGACATTAAGGGATAAATCTTGCAAATTGGTCTGAATGAATTGTAGCGTTTGAATTTCTGTAAATGATGTCACTGAAGGCTTGTCTGATCCTGTTTTGATCAATCCCATTTTGACATCTATGCTTAAATATACATCACAGCATCTAAGGACTCTCTTGCATTTACAGAAGCAGCTTTCCAGGAGTGATTCAGATGAAAGTCGGGCCGTTCTTCTCTGTGGTGGTAAACTCTCCCTAAACATCGTCCAGCAGATATTCAACCTCTCTCTTGTGGAAATGCAGCATGGTATGTTGTGATTATCCAGGAATACCAACACTTTAAACGTGTCTTGCCCGGATACCCCCTTACCAAGTAGCTGGTTACACAGGGAAGTTACTGTCAGTACTGTTTTATTTATGTTTTCAGCTATTCTGAAGAGAGAAGTCTAAGTAACGAGGAGATTAGGGTTGTCTGCTGGTTTTGGGAATACAGTTTTTTGCATTTTAATCTGTAGCTCCAGCATCTGGTCTCCTTTAACAAATCTTGTCGTTTTTGTAAACAAAGAAGTAGTTCTGCACACTCTGGCAGTGCATTTCACATCAGTTTTTGCAGTGAAGAAAACTACCTGTCTTACTGCTGTCGTCTTCTCTGCTGTTATCAGTTCATGCCACGCCCATCCCATGTGTCTGTGTATGTGTCAACTCGGAGTGTCTTACTCATGGCAAAGGTAGAAAACACTTCTGGGATATGATCTCCCACTACTCCAGGGGTTCCCTGTACTATATTCCAGCTTTTTTCTCACCACGTCTGTCTGCTGTCTGCCTCCTCACAGACCATTGGGCAGCCATCCCAAAGCCTAAGGCTGCTCTTCCTACCATTGTGCTAATTTTGTTTCTCTTTCTGGAGCTGCTGGAATATGTTTGTTTGAAATATAAATGGGCAAAGTAGGAGTGGTATTTTCAAGTTTGTTCCAAATGAGATATTAAACCAAAAGATTAAAGTGTTGTGGGCTTTTAAGCTACAATCTTCTTGTGACCTTACTTGTGACATGAAGTTACGTAATTTAAATTTACAAACAGCTGGAAATGTTTCTCTGAATTCCCTCACCCCACCATGAGCTCCATTTTCTTGCTTCAGCAGCTTAGTGGATACAAGCATGAACATTTTCTGATTTATATGTATTGGTAGAACTCAGTGTTTCAGATTCAGTAAATTATTTCAAATTGTAAAAAAAAAATGCTAATGATGGAGTCAAATAGCAATGGGACTAGAGACATGGGATTTGCACTGTATATAGTACAGTATTCTTCCTTGTATTTATTGGAATTAAGGATATTGAAATTACATAATAAAAGCAGTTTCTGCATTATTACATTAACTTGTAATTTAATATACTAAATCTCTGCTTTTTACAGTATCTGCACTGCTTTAGCACTGTGAAGTAGTTTATCAATACCTAATTAAAAACAAGTGTGGATGCTTATGAATTCTGCTAAGAATTTCATTCCTCCTCCTCATTTGAAGCGTGCATTTATTATTTTCTCATCTCCTAGTGGCAAAGGTTGTCATAGCTGCCAAGTGTCCTTTATTTTGGAGATTATACAGCAGCATTTAATTCTGGAAGAAATAGGTTTTGTTCCTTCAACTTACCTAATCACACAAAAAATCACCAAGAGATGTTTTCTTGTGTTGGCAGGTTCCTCGTGGATCATTCTCACGGCGGACAGCGAGGGCTTTGTCCCTCTGACGTTCGCGCCCGCGCAGGAGATCGTCATAAGAGATGCCAGCGCAAAAGGCTACAGTGCCCGTTCTTCCAAAACCTTGGACATCATCAGCTCCACACAAGGGTGCAGATCTGCTTCGTCTGAAAGCCTGGATATCACTTTGGAAGTCCTCAGGGACTGCTCCTCCAAGACCTTGGACAGCGGCAGCACTTCGGAACAGCCCGGCAATAACGTGTAGTTTTTGGCAGTGATTTTGCGATGCCTCCCTGGTGATGGGGGGCTTTTATGTTTACTGTTTAGGACTGTGGGTTCTCAACAGCAGTCTCAAATATCTGTTGGGATTTCTGAAATTTTTTTTTTTGTTACATTGTAAATTATTTCTTTGATCCTTGGAAACATTAACTTTTTTTTTTATACTGAGCAGTGTTTTTTAACTATACCTCTTGCAGTACAGACCAGCTCTTTGTACCAGCGGTTGAAAACACGCATTCTTACAAATTTCTGAGCTCAAGTTTCCATCTTGGTCTTTAATACATTGGTGTTTTTAGACGAATAGTAAACTTGGATAATAAAGAAATCCTTGAAAATGCTGCATTGTCCCCCATTTCCTCCCTTCTACCAAAGCCTGAAATATTACAGGTGTTACTTAGGAACAGTGCCTGCAGAAGTGGGTTTGCACTGGCGTGAGCACCAATTTAGGTTCATGGAGTTTGGGACAAAGTAGGTTCATCTGGATTATCCATGGTGTGCAGAATCAAGATCCTCTTCCCCTCCTGTGCCTGCCCTTAACACCTCTCTGTGCTTCCATCTCTGTGGGGGTTTGGGGAAGTGGCTGTCATGTGTCTCGCCTTTTGCGGTGAGAACATCCAGTTGACAGAAGCTGACAGAAGAACATGTTCCATGGGCTTTTGTAGTGAGAGAGAGAGGGAAAATACGGAGGTGAAATCAGAAAAAGTTTATGTAAGCACAAGTTTATGTAACGTGGATTGCAGCACCGAAGAAAAGACTAATCCAAGATTGCTCCCCATAAAATCGCAGCATGATAACATTAAGCAGTTTATCAGGCTTTCACAGTGGCATTTACTATGTGAGAGAGCATCAAGTGACTAGATTAAAGAATTGGAGCTGCTGTCTCAGGACTAAGATAATCTTTTTTCTTTTTTTTTTTTTTTCATTGCCTATTTGGAGATTTAGCCACTGTCAAAAAAATTGTCTGTCCACAAAAATATGATGTTGAAGTTACAACACTAGCAAAAGCTGCAGAGAGCACTCAGCCTTGAGTGGTACAATTAGAAGTTACAGCTTTTGATGATTAGGGGAGGAGGGAAATAGGTGAAATCATTTGGCAGCTGTGGGATTCATCCTTTACATAACAATCTGTTCTCAGTAATGGTCACTGTTTAATCAGGAGGTGTTCCATGATTACAGCTACTAGAAAGTCACTGAATCCAGAGCCTGGGCACGGGGTGTGCATCCAAAACAGGCTGGGTGCTGGGGTTGGGCCATGTTTCTTCGCAGCCACCTGACAGTCCTTTTTCATGCCTGTTCTGGGTTCCAATATCCCACTAACCCACTAAGGAGGAAAGGGTTAGGGCTGAGCACTCTTGTCTCTGCGTGACATGTTGGCCTTGAAGTGCTCATACCTCAAATGCTGCTTCTATAATTTCGTTACGCAGCAAAACAGTGCCTAAAAATTAGCTGCTTATTTTGGAGTTATTGCCTGTTTGTATTATGTCTAGATTGACAAAAGACAGTCTCCCACCAGAAGCGTGCTCTGCCTCAGATGGCACCAAACAGATTTGTAGAGTTCCTCCAGCTCCTCCAGGAGCTACCTGCACACAGGACATTGCCATGTGGGGTAACTGGAGCAGGCACAGCAAGTGCAAGTCACCCATTAGAAGATGTCAATAGCTTGCTCTTCATGGTGTACTGTGTGCATGTGGACAAATACTGCGTTTAAAATATAACCCTAGGACTCTCAACGAAATCCTTACATTATAGAATTGCTTATTTCATGGAAGCCCAGAATGGTTTGGGTTGGAAGGGACCTTGAAGATCCTCTAGTTCCAACCCCACTGCCATGGGCAGGGACACCTTCCACTATCCCAGGTTTCTCCAAGCCCTGCCCAACCTGGCCTTGAACACTTACAGGGATGAGGCAGCCATAGCTTCTCTAGGCAACCTGTGCCAGTGTCTCACCACCCTCACAGAATATAATTTCTTCCCAATATCTCATCCAAACTATCTCTCTGTCACTTTTAAGCTATTTCCCCCATGTCCTGTCAACATAGGCTCTTGTAAAAAGTCCCTCTCCATCTCTGTTGTAGGCACTGGAAGGTGCTCTAAAATCTCCCTGGAGACCTCCAAGCTGAACAACCCTAACTCTCTCAGCCTGTCTCCACAGGGGAGATGCTCCAGCCCTTTCAGCACCTTCATGGCCTCCTCTGGACTCACTCCAACAGGTCCACACCATTCCTATTTTGGGTGCCCCAGAGCTGGATGCAGCACTCCAGGAGAGGTCTCAGTGAAGCTTCCCAGTGAGACAGTGTCTGGTTTGTGCAGCAGATTTGGTGCTTAGTCACGTGAAAACTCTCTGGTTTCATACTTTAGGCCCACAACATACACACATTTTTGTAACCATAATACTCAGCACTCTTGCTGTGTATCTGAACCACGGTCTTGCAGAGAGTTAAGGTAAAAAAAAAAAAAAAAAAAAAAAGTGGTCCTAAAAATTGCAGGAAAACAAAACTCCTTCCCTCACCTGCCAGTCCTGTGAATCCAACTAACCTTTCCATAAATCAGCCTAGGCGTTTTCTGAAGGGAAAGACTATTGTTTTGAGAGAGTTTTTACATACCTGTGATACGAAATCCATAGGAGGTATATGATTGACCATTAGGCACTAGACTGCTACTGGCTGTACCGTACTGAATGGGACTTTGAACTCACTTGCCTTCTCTTCCTCATCTTCAGATCTGGACAACAAATATCAGGTCTGAAAGGACACGAGTTTCCCTTGTGGAAATGCTTCCTCTCAAGAAGATTGATTTAATTTTGGGCTTTCTGTTTACAGCCTAGAAAGGCAAGTAGAGAAGGAAATGAACAAGTGATACTTGGAAACAAACTCTGAATCCAAAAGCAGAGTTTGCTTTAAAACATTGTCTACTTCAACTGCTTTACTGGGAGTGCAGAAGGTGAACAGAGATGAGAGGACACAGCAGGGACTGAACTGAGCAACAATTCTTATAAGGTACAGGAGTGATTTAAGGAATTAGTACTCAAATCTTCAGAGGCCCCCCTGAAAATCCCATGACCTGACAGGGAAGGTCTCAGCCTTCAGGGAACTCTGCAGGGACAGATGTCTGAGGTGGTATCCACCTATTAAAGTGGGGGACTCAGCACAAGGGATCTAATCCAGCTAAGCCGAAGCAGGTCAGGGAGCTCAGGGACGTGCAGGCACAGCGGGGCAGGAGGGAGAACATACCTGCAGGAGGTACAGCCGGTGTCCAACAGCATCCAACCCCCTCCATCTGTGCCTGGAGGGAACAGCAGCTCGGATGTGTGGATGTGTGGCTACCTGTGACCCGCAGGGAGCTGATCACTCAGGAAGGCGGTGTAACCTTGGAAGGTTTCAGGGAACGTTTAGGTTGGATATTGGGAAAAGGTTCTTCACCCAGAGGGTGGTTGGGCACTGGAACAGCTTCCCCAGGGAAGTGGTCACAGCATCAAGGCTGACAGAGTCCAAAAAGCGTTGCGTTTGGATGATACTCTGAGGCACAGGGTGTGACTCTTGGGCATGGTGCTGTGCAGGGCTAAGGGTTGGACTCAGTGATCCTTGTGGGTCCCTTCTAATTCAGCATGTTCTGAGCTTCTGTGGTTATTGCCAAGCAGGAACTACAAGGGGGATGAAACTGGAAGAGGAGACGGGGTTAACAGTCGGACTTGATGATCTTAAAGATCTTTTCCAATCTTAATGATTGTATGAATTTATGACTAGTGCTCAGCTCAGCTACTGACTGCCAGCAGCCAGCCCAGTGTGGGGGATTTGGGCTGCCATCACCACACTTCTGCAAGGACAAGAAATTGGGAATGGTTTGCCTTATGGAGCGCTACCCAGCGACATGTAACTCCATTATCTTTCCCTTTCCTTCCTCTGTGTCAATCCATTTGTTGGAATTGCTTGCAAGCAGGTGGGGAAGTGCTGTCCATTAGGCACCCAACTGGTTTAATCCAATCTCCCATGTTCTTATGACTGTCTTTGGGTATTACCTGAGTGAGAACCCCTGGGGATTGAAACTGGGCCCTGTTACTGCCAAGCAGCAGGAAGGCAGGAGGTTTACATTAGATTAGCATTTAATCTGAATGGTTGTCAACATAAGAATCTGCTTCTTTCAGTCATATGCTCTGAACATATGCAAGGCATACACGTCATTTAAAACTGACAAGGAGACATACAGAGCTCATTCATTTTACAGCACCAACACTGAGACCTAAAAAAAGAAAAGTACAAAAATAATCTTACCCTGCACTTAAGTCTTCCATTCTTTTAACTTTAAAAAATACATTCATTTTCTTAACAAAAGTACAACTCTGACAATCAAATAAAATAATGAGATTTTCAAAATATAAAAATAGTCTGCTCCATTTTATCTACAGCTTTCTCTTTTCTTTTGGCAGTTCCCATTGCTGATACCATATGCAAAGTGAGGACTGAGCACATCTCAGTGAGATAAAGATCACATTGTCTCTCTGGAGAAGAGGAAAACAGTTTACAATCAACTAAGTTTACCTAGTCTGAATTCAGATTGGGTGTTGTGCAATTTTGGGGCAACCGCACAACTGATCTAGAAATAATATCTTAAGCCACATTCAAATGATTCCATTCAACCCCAGCCAGCAGTTTCTGCAACCCTTTTATCACTGGGCTAAGTATTCAGCTTTTATAAACTGACACAAACCCACTGCCTTGTAGCTACAGATTTATAGCAGCTGAAAACATAACCCATTAAAAAACATTAACAGACTTTATTGGGACTTCTGGTTGTTTTTAAAGCAGACTATTCAGAAATACACAAATATAACAGAATAAATCAAATGCCCCAAACTGTTCCCTGTGATGTTTTGAAGCTATGTGATATTGCTACATAACTTACTTCAAAGTGCAGTAAATCTGCTATTTCAAATTCCATCAGACTCAAAATTGTAAACAGGCACATGGTTTTTATTGCTTTAAACATATATGCCCCAGGCATACAAATCTTCATTTGTCAAAAATACAAAACAAGAAAAAAAAAAACAAAACAAACAGCCTGAGATGTCAATTCAACAGAAATCTTAAATGTAGTTAACTCTTACCCCCACACACTCAAAATATATCCTTAGAAGCTCACTCCTGATCAAGCATTTTGCTGAATTACAACAGCTCACACGGCTGAGACTTCACACCTGCTTGACAAGGTTTCAGTACTGAACTTGAGACACTCTGTGGCTCCACTGATTTTTTTTCACAGTGTCCTTCAGTCAAAGCTTTCCCAGTTTCCAGTCCCAGCACTGTGAGTCACCTCCCAGATGTCCCTGAGCAAACCTGTGGTCACAGCCTCCAGGTCCTCCCAAAAGTGGAGAGCCAGCCCTCCAAAGGCACTTCTGGTGCAGCACAAAGGCACCCTCTCACAGAGTCATGTGATGAAGGCAGTGAGCTGAAAGTCACCTCTTGTCTTGCATTGTGCTAATTTCTTTGAGGTGAACAAGCCTTTAACTCCTGAATTCCTCACTGTCCCTTCCAGATTTGGATACATCTTCAGGGTCCAGTCACTTTAGCTTAAGCTTGGAGCCAGTCTCTGCAGGTCTCTGCACTGACAGAAGCCCAGAAACAACAGATCTGAATTTAAGTGCTCCAGAAGGTACCTGAGGTTAGGTGTGTCTTTCATCTACAAAATGTGTTCAGCAGTGTGAATCCACAATAGAAATGAGGTTTCAGTTAATGTATCTAAGGCACGATAACATCCCTGACTGAAAAAAATCACCATTTAAAAGGCAGGTGTAGCCTCATTATTATAAAATATGTGCAAGTTGAGAGTAACAGCTATGCCAAGGTGTTTGGTGAGGCAGGGAGCCTATACCATGTGAGAAACGGGTACCATGATTATTTAAAGGCCAAAATTTACAGAAATTTGAATGATCATTTTCTGAATGATAATGTTTGGAAGGGACTACTGATTTTGCATATCCTGAGGGAAGATGTTGATTTTGAAAATGTTCTCATTCTCTGAGAGAAATCAGTTTACGGGTTTCAGAAGCAAGAAACATTAGTAACAGGAATTGTAAGGTTCTGTTTCATATAAAATCTACGAAGTCAAATTACCTCAAAATCTCTTTCAGAAAAAAATCCATGAGAAAATCCTCAAAACATGTCTGCATCAGTGATTCGCTTCATTTCAAAACAAAATAAATCCTAACTTTATATAATATACTTCAGTATTCCCAAGTGCTTCCCAAACACACTAGTGTGCAAGTTGCAGCTGGAGATTGGGCTCAAAATCCACCCCAGCCTCTAAGGGTGAAATCTATTGTGAGTTAATATTTGGGTGGTGCATCAGGAATTGGACTCAATGACCCTTGGGAGTCCTTTTCAATTCAAGACATTCTATAATTCTATGGTCACATTTACATTTTTTTTTCCCCTTGACCTACAAATCCATAAAATCTCCTGTGCAACGAGATCACAGCTTTCCATTAATCATTGAAAAACAAACAAAAGGCCCTCAAGCCTTCACTAGCTTGCTTTCCTGAACATGTGTAAGATCCTTTTTAGCATAGTGCACAGAGTTAGGTGTGTATTTGCACGGTGGTGTCCTCTCTTGATTTCGTTATTATGTCAGAATCATCCTTTATCCCTTGCGAGCAGAGAAATGACCTGGAAAAAAAAAACTCTCATGGGGTTTGTTGGTGGGATGTGAGTCCGTATTTGGAAAGTCACTGTGTTCAGAGCTTTCAGACCGAGGTGTCCTTTTTGTGGTCATCCAAGTTCTCTGTGCTTTGATGGCTCCTCCTGTTAAAAGCAGAACAAACGACACATGAACACCCTTCTGGCTGTCGCTGCTAACTAACCGAGCTCAGTTTGGCAATCTCAAACAGCTGACAACCTCCAGCAAGGTGTGGCTCTTATGGACAGTGACTGAGGCTCCTAAACAAAGGGGTCAGTCCCATTTTGGGGTTGTTTACCCTTTACCCTCCAGTCTGCAGCAGCCACTGAAAAAAAGCAGCTGTTGTACAAGAGGCCTGTGCCATATTTGCCAAGCACATACAGATATCTCAGATATCTTAGGGCATGAACTGTTCCCAGATACCCATGCTTGGGCCCTGGAATGGATCCCTTAGCATGGAAATCACTTTCCAATTCCAGTAAAAACAAGACAGAAATAACAGCATACTTTGATATTTAATCCATCAATCTGCTGTGATAGACTGTTATTAGGGATGACCTCAGTATAAAGGGGCATCATTTGACATAGATGGATAAATTTGAGCTAGACAAGATTATCTTTGTAGAAGGAGGAAAGGGGAGGAAGGGAGAATGACAAGATGAAAAGGCAAACAATAGCTCAAAGCTGACCTCTCTTTTTCTCCCACAGTCTTTTCTGCCCACGCCTCTAAATGGTTTGGATGTTTCTTATATGCCATAAATACCAAGAATGCAGTCAACAAACCCATTTCTTTTCTACATACAAATAAATTTTAACTATTCATATTTTCTCCAGAAATTTAATCCACATAGAATATTCCTCATTCATGGCTTGAAACACTGTACCACAGTAGTGCTTTGTTAGCCACCCCAGAGAAGGAGTAAAATACAGCAGTTGGTATTTCTGATAAAAGGTCTTCTAAGCAGGTCATACAACACTCCAAAAATGACATACTGGAGCACGTAATGGTACCATTCTGTTAATAATTTGACTAATAGGGTGTTCTTTTGTTTTGTTGTAAGGAATACAGAGATGTAGTTTGGCAATTTATGATTTTTTTTTCCCAGTATGCCTGAGAGCTGCTGCAGGGATGTTGCTGCTGTTTGCTGCCAGTCCAAACCCACCTTAACTCTTCGAGTGCAAGCTTTGTTTCTTTCCGACTTTGTTCAGTGATTGGGTAGAAAAAGAGTATAAATAAACCCAGAAAGATGAGGATACCAGGGACTGCTCCAATGAGGATTTTCAGGGTGAGGATCACATCATCTGACTGTCTGCATATCCCTGGTTTGTATCCTGTAAACCTAAACAAATGGAAATAAGTGGTGTGTGTATGCTCAAAGTCAAAAGGCAGTTCATCTGATGGCTTCCTTCTCTCCCCTAACACTCTTCAAGACCTTTTCTCCATTTTTCCTACACCTTTTTTCCTTTTCCCCACTGTATGTTTCAAATATTATCGTTCAAAACTCATTTTTGCCCTCAACTTCAGATAACTCAATTACCGCCGTATTTTCTCATTATTATTATTATTATTATTATTGTTGTTATTATTATTATCCTATTTAAGTTAATTATTGCTGTTGAAACTGGACAAATTACCTGCGTACTTTTAAAGCAAGAATCGTGGAATCCCATATCAGGAAACGCACTGATGCACAGGAAGTTCCACCTGAATATGAGGAGGAACTTCTTCACTGTGTGAGTGACCAAGCACTGGAACAGACTGCCCAGAGAGGGTGTGGAGTGTCCCTCACTGGCGATTTTCCAGAACCCTCTGGACACGACCCTGTGCAATGTGTTCTGGGATGATCCTGCTTGAGCCAAGAGGCTGCACCACATGACCCACTGTGTTCCCTTCCAACCTGACCCATCCTATGATTCTGTGGTTCTGTGAATTGTTCTGTGTTTCCTAATTAATATTCAGTAAAGTGTTTAAGCTCTGCTTTAAAAGTATGCAAGCAATTTGACCAATTTCAGCAGCAATAATTAACTTTAATTTAAACACTCTCTCAAGCACTCTTCTCACGATAGACAAATTTACTCAAGTGCTTAGAGTTAGGTACACACTTACACTTCATTGATTCAGGGCTTCCACGCAGTCCCACAACTGCTGATATACTCAAATTCCTATTCCCAATTTGTGGAATGAGTTTTTTCCTCTGAACATGCACCTATGAAAGCGACAGCTCATTTGGCATCTCTCTGTCTTCTCTGTTCTCCCACAAACATCTGCCTTGGCAAAGTGCTGGGAGCTAACTGGAATGCAATTGAAAACAGGCTAATTGGGGAACAGCAAATTGTTTGAGCGTTTTAGCAATAAGCAGTTAAAATTCCTAAGCCCAAAATGTTGAGCCAAGCACTGACTGCAATTTAGCAATTTCAGCTGAAGGCCCCAAAGCAAAACATTCTGGTTACCAAAACCTAATTTGGAGACAAGGGCTAGAGAGTATTTCAGACAAGTTCCCTTCTAAGTGTTTATTGTGTTTATTGTAGCAGGGACAGGCACAGGCTAGTTCTGTCAGATCATGCACAAAGGCAGGGCAGGGGATGCCTGTCCACTTTCTCAACCTGTCTAGTCAGAACAGACAAGGCAAAAGTAGAGGGAGAACATAAAGCATCTTCCAAACTGACATGGTGAAGGGCAGAGCTGTGAGAAAAGACTCTTTCTGACTCTGAACAGTGTCCAATTCCCTGAAACCATGCAGGAATTGGTGATCCTTATATGCCAAACAGGCCACAGGCACCCCTGAAAGCACTCCAGCCCATGTAAAGAGTTGTAAGCTTGTACAGATAGTCCAGTCCAGGGGAGCAGGGAATGCACAAAGCAGCTGTATCACGTCTGTGGGACCTTCATCTGCTGTGCTTTCATGTTTAGTTCTTTATTCATATAAACCACTAAAATTTACATGAGTAATTTGAAAAGAGGAAAATATAGAGGGAAATCAAGTCTTTCTGAACTGAAACATGCCAGGGCAGGCAACTTAATGCTCTCTAGCAGTCTAGACGGTAACAATCCTGTCTTTAGTGGTCAGCCATCTGGAGCTGCTGGCACTTCCAGGCTCAGGGCAAAAAGGCAACTAACTCCACAGGGTAAAGGTGGAGTAACATCAGAATGCTTTCAGAGCAGATCCACTAACTGGAAACACAGTGTTACTTACTCCAGGCCTGCTGCAGAAATTCCTAAGCCAATTCCTGCTGACATCTTGGTAAAGAAAACATAAGAAGAATAGAAAATGGTTTCTTGTCCTTTTCCATGAGGATTCTGCAGGCGAAAGTTATCAACAACATCAGGCAGCATTGACCTAGAAGTGAGCAAAATAAAAGAAAAACTCAAGCCAGAATTTCTTTCCAAAGTCCAAACTTAATGAAATAGAGCGCAGCCCTCTTTCATTTTTGAGGTTGATTGATATAGTCACGTACATGAAAGAATCCAGTTCAAAAAGTTCTACTGCTGGAGAGGAGGGGAAAAAATGCTGTAAGTAAAGCATGACCACAGATTACAATGTAAAAAAACCACTGAAAAACTATCAAACACTTGCTGAGAGGTGACAGAATTTCTTAGTCTGACTGTCATTCCAAACAGAAGTTCAAAAAGCTCAAAAGAACAACAAAACCCCCATGTTTCTTAAGCTTTCAAGTGACTCTGAATCTCTGAATAGTTTCACTGTGAAATAACTCTTCTGACAAGCTAACAACATTTTCAGAAACCAATGAGCCCTATTCTCTCTACTTCAAAAAAGCTGAATTTGGTAATGGGGAATCAGAATGGAAGCTGCCCAAAAGTCAGTTGGGAATTGACATTTTATTTCCAATATATGTCATGATTTACTGCTGGAAAACAGGGCTTCTCACACACTGTGCAGAAAAGCTTATGAAGTCCGACAGTTTACTGCAAACTATGTATTCCATGATCTCTTAGAGTGTTCAGGGCATTGTACAAACGAGTAATGCAAAACAATGCTCACAGCAACAGTCTTGTTTTCTGGTTAATTTGACCTGACAATAATTATTTAATCTGAAGAGGAAATGCCCCACCATGCTCATGCTTGAGTAGATTTTTCCCGCATATTTTCAGTCTTCAAGTGCAAAGGACCCTGAATGCTTTATTTCTTTTCATCGTAAACTTGTGTTATTTGACCTCTAACAGAGGATTGCTCAAGCAGGGATACACAGAATCACAGAATGGTTTGGGTTGGAAGGGACCTTGAAGATCCTCTAGTTCCAACCCCCTGCCTTGGGCAGGGACATCTTCCACTAGCGCAGGTTGCTCAGAGCTCCATCCAACCTGGCCTTGAACACTTCCAGGAATAGGGCAGCCACAGCTTCTCTGGGCAACCTGTGCCAGTGCCTCACCAATCTCACAGTAAAGAATTTCTTTCTAATATTTAATCTAAATCTGCCTTCTTTCAGTTTAAAGCCATTCTCCCTTGTTCTATAACTACCCTTATAAAAAGAAAGGTTAGGCACAGTTTGCCTTATGCTTCCTCTGCTATATTCTTAATTACTCAGCATTAATTGATTTACCTAACTTCATAATCCTGTTATCATAAATTCTGTAGCTACTTAGATTATTGATTCATCTACATTTTCTTGTGTACAAAGAGTAGCTACAGTTCCAGTAGATTTAATCTGTTAGCAACAGGGCAACCAAAGTCACATCACTGCAACTTAAAAAAGAAGAAAAGATTCTTGGAGGAAGTGACTCTTGCCGAATTCTGCCTCTTTCAGAGGAAAATTCCGTGCAGTAGTGCATACATGTAGTGTAGAGACATATCCCTTCCCCACCTCAAATGTAAAATTCTCCTACCATGGCAACAGAAGAGATGCTGCAATGCTCAGACCAGAGACGAAAGCCACGAGGTAAGCCAGGATCAGGTTTGGAATGGTCACTAGCATGACTGCAAAAGGAATCATCCACTGAGGAAGAAGAAAAGCATTACATCTAAGTTACAGTATGCACTGCCCAATGGGATACAGACTGTTCCCTTCAAAATGTGAAACTGTGTTACAAAACAGTTCATACACAGCAATGTTTGACACTTCAGCATTTCCAAAGGGCTCTGAGCAAATGTGTACTTATCTATCCAGAAGAGTCAGAGAAAAGTAGGACAAGTCATGGTAGTGCTGTCTCTTACCAGTATTGGGGCTGTAGGTGCACTAGCAAATTCAACAGTCCCAGGAGCCTGTTAATCAGCCATGAGGCCAACTGACAGACCCTGGTCACAATCATACTCCTAAACATTCATACTCTCCAAAAGACACGTGGCCATATAAATGCTTTTCGTGAAGAGCCCTAGAGTGGGTTGATTCCCAAACTGTGGCCAGGTAGGATCACAGAATCACAGCATATGCTGAGTTAGAAAGGACCCACAAGGATCATTGAGTTCAACTCTTAGACCCACAGAGGACCACCCCCATTTGCCTGAGAGTATTGTCCAAATGCTTCTGGAACTCTGGCAGCCTTGGTACTGTGACCATTTCCCTGGGGAACATGTTCCGGTGCCCAACCACCCTCTGGGTAAAGAACCTTTTTCCAATACACAACCTAAACCTCTCCTGACACAACTTCAGACCATTCCCTTGGGTCCTGTCTCTGGTCACCACAGACAAGAGATCAGTGTTTGCCCCTTCTCTTCCCCTCACAAGGAAGTTGGGAGGGGACCTCGAACATCTTCCACATGACCAGGTTGCTCAAAGCCCCGTCCAACCTGGCCTTGAACACTTCCAGGGATGGGGCAGCCACAGCTCAGCCCCTCTGGGCAACCTGTGCCAGGGCCTCACCACCTTCATAGTAAAGAATTTCCTCTTAATAACCAATCTAAATCTACCCTCTGTCAGTTTAAAGCCATTTCCCTTGTCCTATCACTCCATGCCCTTGTCAAAAGGTCCTCTCCAGCTCTCTTTTACCCCTGTTAGGTAAACAGTCTCCCAAGAGCCTACAGACTGAACAGCCCCAACTGTCTCAGCCTGTCTCCATAGCAAAGACCATCATCGTGGGCTCCTCTGGACCCACTTCGACAGGTCCATGTCCTCCATATGTTATGGGCCCCGGAGCCAGGTGCAGTACTCCAGGTGGGGTCTCATAAGAGTGGAGTAGAGGAACAGAATCCCCTCCCTTGACCTGCTGCCCACATTGCTTTTGATGCACGTGGGCTTTTGAGCCATGGTTGGCTTTCAGGACTGCAGATGCACCTGGATGGTTCATGTTGAGCTTCTCATCAACAGCACCCCAAAGTTCTTCTCCCCTCAGGGCTGCTCTCGATCCATTCTCTGCTCAATATGTGTTTGTGTTTGCGTTTATCCTAACCCATAAGCAGGACCTTGCACTTGGCCTTGTTAAACTTCATCAGGTTTGCATGTGCCCACCTCTCAAACATGTCAAGGTCCCTCTGGATAGAATCCCTTCCCTCCAGCGTGTCAACTGCACCACACAGCTTAGTGCCACCAGCAAACTTGCTGAGGGTGCGCTCGATCCCACTGTCCATGTCACTGACAAAGATGTTAAACAGCACCAGTCCCAGTCCTGACCCCTGAGGATGACACTCATCTCTGCTCTCCGCTTGGACATTGACCTGTTGACCATAACTCTTTGGATGTGACCATCCAGCCGATTCCTTATTCCCTGAGTGGTCCATCCACCAGTTCCATGCCTCTCCACTTTAGAGACAGCGATGTTGTGAGGGACAGTGTCAAATACTTTGCTTAAGGCCAGGTCAGTGATAGCAGGTGCTCTTCCATTATCCATGAAAACTGATAATTCCTGGAAGATTGCTAATCAGTTTGGGCAAAGATTTTTCTGCCAGTTTAGTGACAGAGATGATGAAATTCCAGTTTCTATTCTAGGCCAGTGGAACTGTGTAATTTACTATTAGTGACAATGCCTTGAAACACCATCACACTGCATTTCAAGGGAAGCAGGAGGGCTTCAATGGCCATTTTAAACTCTAAATATACCATTTCATGGATCATCTTGAATCTTGAATGCAGAAGAATTTGCTTACACCTTCATTTCCAGTGATGGCTTTAAGGCCATACAGGTGCTCAGCAATAACTAAACCCAGGAAGGTGGTTTACTCCCACTCCACACAGCCAGATACACTCATGACATTGCACAAGTCACTAAGGTTACCCTCAAAACCAAACTGATTTGGGATGCTCAGGATTTTTTTTTTTTCTCGGCAGTACTTACAACCACAAGATTTATTCAACTTCATCTTGAAGCAATGAGCTTGCAGGATTGAAAAGCCACTATTTTAAATGCTGATTGAATGCATGTGGCCCAGCTGTCCTACACCAGTCACATGCTCCATCTCCCACGCCTGTGCACCATGTGCACAGCAGCACATGCAGAGCCCAGAACCAGGGGCTTATCTACAGGGCTCTTTAATGACGGGGGATTAGTTTAACATTAAGTGTTTCAATCCTCTATACGTGCAGCTTGGGAACTGAGGGTATGAGAAGAGCTTTCACAGAGAGTGATTCCCCTAAGCACTGCTATTTACAGTTCTGCATGATAAGTGATTCTGGGAGTCCTGGAGTCTAATCCATTATGTTTATGTTTTAAATGCATTTCCCATCTAGAGCATTTGCTCCCAACCTAAGGAGGAAGAAAATAACCTTTCCTGACTGCAAGTTCCCAGCACAGGCAGATAATCCCTGCATTAGCCCAGTGTCGTGGCAAAATCGTTATTTCACCACAAGAGAGCACTCCAGCAATACAAGATTTTATGTTGTCTATAAGCAATTTTATGGCTGCCTTGTGCTCCACATGGGGCACCCACTCAGAAACCAAAGCACTTAAACAAAATTCTAGATCAATAATAATAATAATCATTGTAATTTCCTACTGAAAGAGAAGCACAACCTGCAGGACTGAGGTTACAATGCCCTGAAGTCTTGCTCATGCAATGGCAGCGCAGTCATGGGGGCAGAATTCCTGCTGCAATAAACGGCTAACGCACCTCCTTCTTTCTTATTTGTACAGCAATTACTCTGTCATTGGCACCTGCTCCCTTGTCACAGGGCTGCTGCCCTGCGAGTCATAAACGATGTCCTGTGGTTACCACGTGTCTTCCATCCACTCCCTGACAGCACTGTGGAGGGAGACCCTGCTGGGATGCTAAAGGTGTTACCGGTCTGTGCAGCAGCACATTAAGAAGGGCAAATCAGGAGAAGGTGCAGGCAGGGTGTGAGTGGGAAAAAGGGATGGGAGAGTGGAAAATGGGGCTGCAGCACCAGGGATGTCTCCTCACTGCACAGTGCTGATAGATGGCAAACAAACGATTTTTTTATGGTGGGAAGGTATTCTTATTTTTACTAAATCCTCCAAAAACCCAGAACCAAAAGCTATTATTGGCTAGGATGGAAGCTTGAGTTGTGAGAAAGAGCCATCTTCTGCTTTTAGACATCTTGCCAAAACCATGAACCAAGAGGATGCCACACTTCTTAAAATTACTTCACCTCCAGTCACCAGCTGAGACTTTTCCGACTGTAAGTTCAGTGTTTGCCCCGTGAGGGCAGAGCAGACACCTAAATGAACACAGCACATGGGAGCTGAAGCAAACAGAAGAGAAGTGGGAAGAATGCTATAAAGTGGTGGGAAGAATGGTGGGATGTGACCATATAGTGGGAAGAATGCTATAAAGGATCCTGCTTGGATATGACCCCAAACTTCCAGAAGGTTTAGGCTTTTAAGTTCTAGGAATTTTAGATGCTTAGTCAGTAGTCAGACTGTTGGTCATCTCTTGCGGAGGAATGAGCAAAAAAGGAAACAATACCAGTGAAAGAAAGCCAGGATTCTTGTTGCTTATTTACCTACCCTGCCTTCTATCCTCTTTGAGGACTCTCTTCAACGTAGAATCACCTTAACGGGAAAAATTAGTCTGGAGCAGTGTGAATTTTTTCAGGCAGCTGAATTTCAAATGACATATTCACCCTGAAAGCTGAGTGAGGTTTCGAGAAAAAAAGCCCTTGTTTTCTGTCCTCTCTCCTTCCCTTCCAGTGTTACATTCCCCAGTGAGAAATTAAAAGCCTTAAATGATGTGATTTTGTTTCATTTCATAGTGGGAGGGTACAGATTAGCTGTACAGATCACACAAGGTGGTAGTGTACAAGGACCCTGTGATGCCTTGTCAGACACAAAATCCATCACTGAGCACACACTCAGTCCCTTGAGAAATGTCTACAAGGTGAATCAGAGAGGTGGCTTTTTTTCAATCCATCCCCTACTTAGACCATAACAGTCAAGCAACTCAGCTATAAAATTAAGTTAAACCATGTTTACAGAAGTGCTGACAGGCTTTTCCAGTCATGCAAAACTAAATTTATAATGCCAAGTTGGTTGAAGAAAGTATTTTTCGTAGCCAAGTAGACAGAGAGGGAGATTTCCTAAGGAGGAAATCTGCATTCCCGGGTCTAGTCAATGGTCCAATACTGCTTCTGGCAGTTCTCTTTGCTCAAGTGGTAAAAAGAAATGAGGATGGGCCTTGGAGTCCAGATGTCTATTTCAAAACACATAACAATTCAGCATATTTGGAACTTGGGTTTTAAAGTTACTTCTGATTCTTTGGAAGGCATTCCAACGCAACTTTTAATTCCAAAAATTATAACTGCTCAACTCTATTCAATAACTGTCACCAGGCCTAAATTTTTCAGCCTTGTTCAGACTTTGACATACAGCTTTAGGCTGTTTTTTTTCAAGTCCTCATGCTTTGTTGTGCACAAGGCCATTTTTCTTTCCTCTTTCATAAGTAATTGAAGGTAAACAGGGGGAAAATGGGGAGGAACAGGCCTATACAATAACTCACCAAGGATGATGACAGAAAATTGCTGCTGTCTGCACTAAGTGAAGGACTTAAATAATCCACCAGTGACAAGGGCAGGCTCACTGAGCTGGCTTTGCAGAGCTGTGTCAAAGTTAAACTAGGCTTCTTTTCTCAGGTAGGTCACCTATTTCTTTATTTCCCTAGTGATTGTCCCTCTCTGTTCAGAGGCATGTGGACACCTCTGGCTCCTCATGCTTCTAGAGGAGGGTTTGTGACTTCTGCTTCCTTCTCTGGGACTGAGCTGCACATGCAGACAACTCAGCACCACATACAAAGACAAAACAAGCCTTGTACAACAGGTAACTTGTTAGCCAGGGGCAACTCAGATTTGAATTTATAAAACCTCTTTGGGGTACACTTCAGAGAGCAGACAAATGGAGAGCTTGTGCAGATTCCTAAATAAACCGGGCCCTCCCTCCAGCATCAATGCATTTCTCAAAAATTTCCCTTGGAAACTTGGAATCTGTCTGAAATTTGGTATAATGATTTAAAACAAACTCTGAAACTGAGCAAATTTCACGTAGCTTGAGGTTATAAGCACTTGAAAGAGCTCCTGAAAATTGCTCCAGTTGTCAAATGAAGTGAGCACAAGCAGATTTTTTTGCCCTCGAAGGATTTGCTTACCGAAATCCCACATGCTGCACATTTTTTGCCAAATCGCTGCAGAATCTTCTGCCAGAGGGGAACACTCACGGCTGCTGATACCTACAAGTGACAGAAAAACATATCTGTACTGTGCCTACTGCCATTTTCTTCTTCAGGTGTCTCTTGTCTCTGTTCTTGGAGACCATCACTTGCAGATCCTTGAGATATCCAATAGTCATCTTCTGCTCTCCAACACTTTTGTTTTAATGGTTTTGGAAAAGGTATGTCTTATAATGTGAGAAAGGATAAGTATCACCTAGGTAAACAGAATTCTACCTCGGCATGTCAAGAAAAAGGTTCTGTAAACGGATCTTTTTATCAAGCTGCCAATTGCTCCAGAGAAGAATCTTCATATCTCTGGATATTTAAAATATTTATCCTTGCAAGCTGCTTAGCTCAGAAGAGTCATGTGAATGAATATGCAAATTAAAGTTGTTTAATTTTCAGGATATAAGGGAGGGGAGAGGGAAAGAGGAGGTTAAATTCCAGATCTCCTTTCTAGCAGAAGCTTTTGCCCTTTATGGGAGCAGAAAATGATTTACAGGTAAAAAACAACTAGGAATGAATTAAAAGCTCAAAAGCATTAATTTTTTATAAGTACAGCAGGGAACACCAGCTTTATTTCAAACAGACATTGCAAAAGATAGTATAGCTTCTTAACGGCTCTGTTGAGACACAAAACTCTTTTTGTCTTCTGTTATTTAGTGCCAAAACCACGTGAGAACCAATTAACATATGGGAGAGAAGTGCAACTCACCAGGATGGTCACCACCAAATACTGGAAGTGATTGCGAAGGCCAGAAGCTTGAGTGCAAAACAGGACAAAGTTGCTCTGCTCCAGCTGATGAATCGAAGACATTTCGTGACAACCAAAAGAGAAAGAAAAATTTAGAAAGACAAAAATGACATCACACTCCATACTCGTCAAAGATAGTTGGCTACTGATTTCTTAAATGTAGAATTTGGCAGTCTCAATTTTCCCTTGTTTGCAACAATTTAAAGAAGAAATAACTGTTCTGTTATCACTGGAATAACATGCCAATAATACAGGGGCAAGCAAGAGAAAAACCATGCACCTAATAGAGCATAAAAATGACCAAAACAGGAATGGCTCTATGAAAGGCTTCTGTCTCCAGGCTTTATTCCCTATGTTGCAATTGCCTTGTGTTGTCACAGCCACAGCTGCAGGCTACTGCCCTTTCTTTTCCATAGCAATGCCCTAAATCTTTCTCCAGAAGCCCTGACTCCAAAACAAGTAACTTTCAGCTGCAATTACACTCATGCCAACTTCCTGTGGTAAAGCAGCTGGTTTGGTATGCAACCTCAGCTATGGAGTGTAGCTTTGGGTCAGATATCTCTATAAGTCTGAATATTCATTGGCTGGATCTACCTGTGCTGTGCTCTGTGACAAGTGAAACCACTGCCACCACGCTTTTGAAGATTTCAGGTGGATTCTGAACACCAGGATATGACTGAGGGGCAGCTCCAGCAACTCTGCAGAAGTGGAGTGACCCTCTCTGAACTCTGCAGGGTCAGTGCCCCTCCCTCAAATAACAGCAGCAAGGATTGCTCATGCTGGCTGAACTGGAGCAACACAACTTCCAGCTTCTGCCTCCCCTCACACCTTCCCTTCAGTCTGCACAACTAGTGCAATAAAGAGATATGGACTGACAGAAGGTCTTTTCTTCTCTGGGTGTTGTCAGCAAGTAGCTGGCTGCCAGATACCAGATCTGTGCTGCATCCTCACCAACTGAATGGATGCTGGAAGGATCTGGACCATAAAGGAGCTTCCAAGGAACTCACTAATTCCCCAGGACTGCTGGTGAGCACAGCACAGCTCTCTTACTGTGCTCTTGCCTTCTGTCCTGATACTCACTTGATAAAGGGCTCAAGGTGACTTAGAGTCTGTTCACCAAAACGTGATAGTTATTTGCTTTTCAAAATAAAGCCAACTTTACCTGCTATGCACAGGTTCACACTAAAATAATATATGAACTGAGGTGAACATAGCTAAAAAATCAAGCTTAAAATGCTGCTGCACTATGGGGAATGAGGGTTTCTTATTGAGTGGCTTTTTCTACAGGTTTTCTCTCAGAGAGGACACACTGCACCTTCTCACATGAGCCACGTTCAGCTGCAGGTCCTCATTTGAAAATGAGCTCTATCTGGCTCTCAGACAGGTAAGACCTCCTGCCTCTGAATGTCTTCTTACTCTGACCTAATGCCTTCCATCACAAAAGACTCCACAAGAACCAGTTCAGCCACTATCTGAGAACAGACACCTACGCAAAGGAAAGGGGCAATGGTTTAAAGCAGGGCACACTTTAGAGAGGAACAGAGAGGAGAGAAGAGAAATATATTCTCTAAGCAACGGAAACCACAGGAGACTGTGAATGGATAACATATAATGACCCAATCTGTGTCACTGGGACTAGTTCTTCACCTTTTATGGGGGGAAAAAAAAAAAAAGAAAAAAGGTTTTTAAATGGTCAGGACTTTGGCTTTGGTGCTCCTTTGACAGAATCATCTCCAGCTGCACGGAATCCCAGGCACCAAAAGAGGAGTCTGATTCCCTACTGATTTGTAGGGAAAGGCACCACCCCTTAGATCACCACCCCGGTCACCAGCCAAAGGTTATTTGCATTTCAGCTGCCTCAGACTCCCCCCATGCTGGGAGTGGAATGAGGCCAACACACCAACTTAGAGAGTCTAAAGTTACCTGAACTGCTGTGGAGATGAGAAGAAATGAAGCCGTGAGTTTCACATATGGACCGTGCTTCATGGTGAGCCCAAGCCCCTTACAAAAAGGAATCGCTCTGTCTGAACTTAAGGCATAAGGATCTAAGAGGAACAGAATACATAAAATAACAATATTTTCCATAGATTAACGTGAAATAATGATTATTAGATCTAGGCATATTTAAATGTATCTTACCATCTTTTTCCTTGACTCCAAGAAAAAGAACGACAATTCCAAGAAGATACACACCTCCTATGACCCCTGCTGCAATCATATAAACTTCTGCCTTGGAAAGAGAAAAAAGACATTTGAAATTGTGACAGGAGAATGACAAGTCATTATGAAAATTTCAGTCTCTTTCTGGTGAGTCATCTGCAAATGAAGAAATGCCCATCTGTATACAGCCAACTGTCTGCTACCTCTCTGAAAATGTTCACTTCTGCAGTTCATTTCTAAACCACACCTGCTTTAGGGTAAATCCAGGGCATGTAAGTATATACTTTTTGAAAAAAATAAAAAAAAATTAAAAAAAAAAAAAAAAGGAGCAGTGAACAAAAGGACTATTGTGTAGGCAACCTGATTTTTTAAAAATTTGCTTATGTTGAGACTAGCTGCAGACATACACTCTCATCTATCAAAAACATGCATCATCCATAGAGTGATTCTAATTTTTAGTAAATCCAGTTGCTCTAGCTATATAGACTGCAGTCTGGAACTTCATGCTGGGTGGGAAAGTCCTCAGTACTGATGTACACATAATTACTACAGCTTCTGCAGTTATACATAAAGATAATAATGAATTTTAGAGCTCATACTTACTTGCCAGTGTTTTGAGAATATGGTAGCTTGCATGCTGGTTTTCCTAGCCACTTAGTGAAATACTCAAGCAAATTCAGAAATCTTTGCTTCCTATTAGTCAGGAGAACAAATCCTCCAAGGATACCTCCCACATCATCAGATGACATTTATTGTTTCTATCTCTGATTGCACCGACTTTGGATTACAGCTCTGAAAATATTTTGTGTCAGTACTATGTAATAATTTATACTGTGTTATCAAAGATAAAATAAGTGCTGGTTATAGAATTTTATGACACAGTGATTATTTGATAGGAAAAATGAATTCTAAATTACAAGTTATATGTTGAAAATGTAACTATTCTAAATCTAGGAAGCAGCTGGTAAATAAACATGCAATTACGAGAATTTACTTCCAAATATAAAGTCACTTAGTATAGATGCAAAGATAGTCAGATGAACCATGTAAGAATAGACAACCTTCAAGAAAATAGCTTTTGTTAAGTTATTTACATTTCAGAAAATAACACGGTGAAATAAAGGAATGCAGGACTATTCTTTATTTGGGATAAAGCTTTGCTTTTCTTTTTATTATCAGAGCTATAAATTAAGTTACAGAGTACTTCCATACTGTTGGTTATGGCTTGCTCTAGCCACCATTTTTTCATAGAATCATAGAATTATTTGGTAGGAAGGGACTTTAAAGAGCATCTATTTCCAACCACCTCCCATGGGCAGGGACACCTTCCAGTAAACCAGGTTGCTCTAAGCCACATCCAACCCGGCCTTGAACACTCCGAAGGATGGAACAGCCACAACTTCTCAGGGCAACCTGTGCCAATGCCTCATCAGAAAAAAAAATCCATATTTCCATCTAAATCCATATATCCATCTGAATCCTCTTTCAGTTTAAAACCATTCCCCCTTGTCCTGTCACTACAGACCCTTGCAAAAAGTCTCTTTCCATCTTTCTGAAAAGCCCTTTTTAAGTACAGAAAGGCCACAATAGGGTCTCCTCACAGCCTGCTCTCCTCCAGGCTGAACAAATCCAGCTCTCCCAGCCTGTCTTTGCAGGAGAGGTGTTCCAACCCTCTGACCATTTTTGTGACCCTCCTCTGGCTCTGCTCTAGCACGTCCATGTCTTTTATCCCTCCTGTAGCTACTTTACAGTTTGGCATCTTCAGCAAAGCTCCTCAGAGTAATTCTGCTGTCATGCTGAGGAGGGATTGCAAAGGCAACAGTCATGAAACCTTGTTTGCGAGCAGGTCATTGTCTCAGCTCCAGCATTACTGATCTCAAGGGAGTCACGTCCGTGCCCATCCAGCTGGACAATATAACATGGTATTAGAGAAACATCCCCACCCTTCTCCCTGAGAGACTTTAGGATGTTCCCATAGGCACTTACTTGATGAGAGAGGATATCCGAGGGGTCTGGAATGCTGGTAGTGTCATGCCAGGAGTCAGTTGTGTTTGCTGGGGGATTCACAGTGCAGTGATGAGAGACATGAGCACTGGCCACAATCTGCCCCTGGAGTGCTGCTCCGATCAAGGTCCCGAGCACTTCCATGGTCATCCCTAAAGAAGGAAGCACAGGTGTGCACTGAGGATGAGAGTCTTGCTTGTTTGTCTGATTGAAGAGAAACCTCATCAAAACATTTTCTTTTGCAGGGAACAAGCACAAAGGGCAATACCAAGAACAGCAGAATTAGAAGGTCATTGATAGAACAGTTTCAAGGAAAGAGTTTTTTCATCTATTTTCTGATCAGCTTTTAGAAGCCTCCGTGAAGGAGCCTTTTCTATACAAGCTGCATGAGAGATGCTGAATGCCGAGATTAAGAGCCACAAGGGGATAACACAGAAACCTTCCATCTCAAGGACCAGAGTGGAAATACAGTTTAAACGTTAAATGCCATTTTTTCCAAAGCAGGACTAGGAGCCGTAACATCAGACTGTTCATCTCAAGCTTGACAGTAATTTGTGAAACACTTATCTGATAAGACCTCTATGTCCTCCATCTGTAAAATAAAGTGATATTTACCTCAGGTTTATGGAAACAGTATAGCTGCAAAGCTCTTGGAAACAGGAGATACTTATGTTCTTAAGTGCCTAAGGCCACAGTCAGGCAGAACTAGTTGTCTCCACCTCAGAGAATGATTCAGATCACTAAGACTCATCAGAACAAGGGATCATCTAAAAAAGACAACCCAGGCCTCCATTTGGGAAAGCAAAGGTCTAACCATGGGCATCCAGTTCATGACACTGATCATCCAGGTGACCGGCTGTGGCAGCTCTGTCACAGGAGAATGGTGAGTAATTTGGGTCCTAGACCCTCCTCAGCCTGAGCGACTTCAAGCCTACCATGCCTGTTTCAATGCAATACAGCCCTATCCAGCATCCCCCGTGGCAGGGAGATAAACTGATTTCCTGTCCTAGCTCCAGACACTAACCCTAAACCCTATTTATACACATTGCATAAAGATGCATAGGATTGAATGCACGAACACATGTGGAACAGGGACCAAGTCTCCTTGTTTATGAGGGAATGCTCTTCTCATAGACCCAAAGTCCAGGCTTCTTTCTATTTTGTCTCTCTCAGTGGCTCCCAGGGTCCCATGTTCCTTTCTCAGAAGGGGGATTTGGAAGGGCTGCTTCCAGAGCAGGTTGTGTCCTGGTGGTTATCATACTCTCTCTGGGAAATGACAGGCATTTCAAAAGCTCCTAGGCTCAGGTTTATTCAAGTTCCCTGCTCTATAATAGGTGACCTGAGACACACCTTTTCGTGTGTCCCTGTAAAGGAATAAAAATACTTCACCATCTAACAGGAGGGCAATGCACACAGACTGTGAGGAGTTCAGACAGTGCAGTAATGAAGGCTGTATGGACCTATGGAGGATCTAGTTAGGAAAGGAAAGAGAGGCTCTCTAGGAGACTTGGGTTATTTAAACCATTGCTACTACGTTCCCAAACAGAGAATACTCCTGAATAGAAAATTTGAGGTGCCACGTAACATTCATTTAAACCAATGGGAAGTAAAAATAAAAAGTTTCTTCCCCAAACTTCACATCCAGTCTTCCTAGAAACATTACAGGTCAGTCCATACACACTAAAACCCTGGCAGATGGCAGAAATTTAACCTCAGCCTGGTCTGAAGGGTTTGAACACAAACAAGCCTCAGCTGGGCATTGCAGAACTTTCAAACTGTTGACTCCTCAAGGCAAAGGTAAAGCACTCAAATCACACCTTTCATTCACAGCACCACCTACACATTTATAACCTTTGTCTAGGGCTCTACATCTGCATTTCATTAAGCACTTGTATAGAATGAAACTCAGAAGCATCATTAGAGGCATTAGAAATGTAGCCACTATGAAACTTTACTTTCTGAGAAGTAGCAGGAGCTCAGAAACAGACAGACTTCAAAGTCCTTGTGTGCTCAGAATTTACGGTGTATTACTTTCCACATTAGCCAAGAGAGCCTGATCTTTCAGAAAGCAGATTGTACCTTGAAGTAGGTTATGTTTTGCCCAGATTGAAGTAGGATTTATGTTAAAGCAACTTTGGAATCCAGTATTTCTACCTTGCATTCATAAAAACAGCAGAACAAAATTTATAATAAGCAGTTCTGCTTGTCTCCAGCAGAGGGTAATGGATCCTCTGATCCCTATCTTTTTTTTTAAGAGCTCACTTCATATTACACAGCTGTTTTTCTTTAACAGTTGAAGAAATGCCTGAATAACTGACTGCATCCAAGACAATCTATCAACAAGAATAACACTCTATGAAACCCAAAGAGAGGCAAAAGTATTTAAGCAAAACACTTTAAAAAAAAAAAAAAAAAAGACAAAAAAATATTCTCACATAATCATAACCATTACAAAAACTTGGCTCCAAACAAATATAATTTCAAAATATACAAAAATATCAACATCTGAAAAGTCAAAACTATGGTTCATTCCAACATCTTAATTTGGCTTAGGAGAACAGCTGTACACTCAAAAGTGAAACTCCTTCTGAACAATAAAATGACACTATAAAGTGTGTGACACCTCTCAGCCATGGAGTTCAACAGCTTTTATGAGTACAAATTTCACATGCCCATGAAGCCTTGCATGGGACTAGCAGATCAGAAAGCCCATTTATTTGGATCACAGCCTCTGAAGACATAAAACCAGACAATAGAAAACACTAGGTACATGGATTTAGTTAGAATTTAGGCCAGATGACTCAGAATACAGTCAGTGCCAAAGAATATAACACAACTGGAATCTCCTGCTGTTTAGTCCTGTCCTGTGACTGCTAGCCCAGACTTTCTCTTGAGATAGTTGATGATAATGCAAACTACAACTGTTCCATGTGGCTGGAAAAGGGATTGGGTTGCTCAGGGGATACTGTATCTAGAATTTTTTTAGCAGTTCTGGCCATTTCATTGTGCCTCTGTGGGTTTCAATATACTCAATCAAGGATGTTGAGGGTTAGAAGGCCTAATGGAAGAGAAAAGGGCTCTTGCCAGGAAGAGAAAACAGACGCAACAAAAAAATTGCAAGTTATTCTAAAGCAACACTGAAAGGCAAGTTAAGACACAGAGAAGTCTTCCATGGGATATTTGACTCCTTTCTCTTTACCTTGCTCAGTGCAGTTGCACAGTAAAGAAGGCATGAGAATAGAGCTCAGAAGAGTAGGAGAGGAAGAAACTGATCTTACATTCAATTTATGATCTATACAGGAAATCTTGAAAATAGTTTCATTGCACTTTTTTGGTCTGATCATTTTGTTTCAAAGCAAAAACTTAGTCTGGTTTTGATTGTTGAAAAGCCAGAAATACGATCTGGAAGCCTTCATTCTTTTAACTAATCCTGTCAGTGTTAGTTCTGTCACAGCAAGATCCGTCCTTAAACTACCTGATACACTTAGAATGAATTAAATATACAGTGAAACGAAAAGAGATATTTCAGTTTGTGTGAACATGCACACAAAATTGACCTCCTTTTTGGTGAGGTTAGCAGTCTTGGTTCTATATGTTCTCAACTTTTTTCAGAGAAAACAGGTTTGGAATTTGAATTTATAACACGAAACACGTAAACTTAGGAAAACTTTAACAAAACAAAACACAACAAAGCAACAAAT